>NC_134791.1:65276607-65294107 GCF_046742065.1 Oratosquilla oratoria
AGCAATACTAAACTCGCTACGCAGACAGGGTACAAATGAACAGATCGTAAGAGTTTTAGAAAAGATTTATTCGAAAGGTACCGCTATAGTTCGACTACATAAAGATACAGAAAAGACCAAGATCGAGAAAGGAGTACGGCAAGGCGATACAATTTCACCCACCCTATTTACAGCTTGTTTTGAATATATTTTCAGAAGATTGAGTTGGGAAAAGAAAGGTTTGAAGATTAATGGCGAATATTTGAACCACCTAAGATTTGCAGATGACATCATTCTTATTTCAGAAAGAGCGGAAGACTTGCAAGATATGCTGAGCGATCGAAACAAAGAAAGTATCAAAGTAGGTTTAGAAATGAATACGAGTAAAATCAAAGTAATGTTCAACACGAAAGTTCAAAGTAAAGAGATTGTAATTGATGATGAGAGTCTTGAGGAGGTTGAAGAATATAATTATTTAGGTCAGATGGTGAAGGTGACGAAAGGTCAAGATAATGAAATAAAAAGACGCATTACAATTGGTTGGAAAATGTTTGGTAAGTATAATAAAATCCTGAGAGGCTCTCTACCTTTATGTTTGAAATGTAAAGTTTACAACTAATACATTCTTCCAGAAATAATCTACGGATGTGAGACTTGGAAGTTGACTAGAGCGATGGAAACTAAACTAAGGACTGCACAGAGGAGAATGGAGAGATCAATGATAGGAATAACACTGAGAGACCGAAAGAGAGCAAGTTGGGTGAGAGAGCAGAATAGAGTGAAAGATATTGTGGAGGCAGTAAAAGAGAGGAAGTGGAATTGGGCAGGTAAGTTGGTGCGAAAGCCTGATGAGCGATAAAGCAAGTGTGTTACTGAATGGACGCCGAGAGATAGGAAGCGTGGAAGAGGGAGACCAGACAGAAGGTGGAGAGAGGAGATCGAAAAGTTTGCAGGAGTGACGTGGCAGAGGATGGCACGGTCGTGTGAATCATGGAATGCTATGAAGGAGGCTTTTCTTCAGCAGTGGACTCAGGATGGCTGATTTGATATATACATATATATACAGTATATATATATATATATATATATGTGTGTGTGTATACTGTATATATATATATATACATATATATGTGTGTATATATATATATATATATATATACATATTGAGGTGTGAAGACAGAATGAGTGGTAGGGTGGTGAGTTTAAACGCCAAGAATCCGTTGAAGTTTTATTTCTGACGTTTCGTCCAACTAGGACTTCTTCAGAGTGTACACAAATAGAACAATGACAACTTATATACCCGCACAGCTCACCCCGTTCCCCCTCGGTCAATGCTGCTGCCATCTCTCTTTCGTCTTGCCTCATGGATGATTAGTCCGCTTGCTATCCTCGCCAGCTTGACGAAACCGTCCCGATGGTTGCTGCATGGGAGTGAGGTAATGTATGCTGCCTCAATTGTCCTCCTTTCCTTTCTATCGAGTCCAGTATGGAGCACCTCTGTTTTTTCCCAATCCGGCAAGTGGCCAAATTTGTCGATGTGTACCACTAAAGAGTTAGACGTCCGGTGGGCTTTAATGTCATTTTTGTGCTCAGTTGTCCGCTTGTGAATTCCTCTGCTAGTTTCGCCATAGTAACTAGCGGGGCAGGTTTTACAAGGAATTCTATAAATTAAACTGTTGTCTTCGTTTTCTATTTTGTTTCTAATTTTATTTCTCACAACGTCGCCAATTTTTACCCCCGTGCTGAATGCCAGTTTCAGGCCTGCCTTGGTGAGACTTTGTTCCATGACGTTTGAGCACTTGGAGTTGGGAACGGACAGATACCCACGGTTCTCATCATTAGCCTCTTTTCCTTTGACACCCCTATTTCTTATTTGTAACGCCTTTTCCTTATTTCTATATAAAAAGCCTGCTGGGTAATATAATTTTTTGAAAATATTAAAAATGCAATTAATTTCCTCCTGGAGAAATTCCTCACTACATATCCTAAATGCTCTCAGGAAAAAGCCTATAACGATTCCACTTTTTATTTTGTTGTGGTGTGCGGAGAAGAAATGCACGATGTCGTTTTTGTTCGTGCATTTTCTGTGGACTGAAAATGCTGTCTTGTTACCACGTCTCCATACTACTGTGTCTAGAAAGGCCAGATGGTTATCTTTCTCACGTTCCATTGTGAATTGGATGTCACGTACTATCTTGTTTAACTCTTGTAACTTAACATCCAAATCAGTATCTGCGGGTGCGACGACGAGTATATCATCCACATACCGCATCCAGGTGGAGTCTTGGCCCATTATTCCTATGAAATTGTCTTTCTCTAGTACCTCCATGTACAGAGAGGCTAACACGGCACTGAGAGGACTTCCCATAGCAAGCCCACGACATTGAATATATTCTTCGTTGTTGAAGATTAGAGGACCAAATTTTATACAAAGGGAAATTAGTTTTAAATAATCCTTCTTACCTACAGGCAAATCCTCGTCTTTTACGTCCTTGACTACCTCCTCAGCAGCTTTTAATGCCCCGTCAATAGAAACATTCGTAAAAAGGCTGGTTATATCATACGAAACCATGGTCTTATCTGATAGATCTACGTCCTTCAACCTGTCGATCAGGTCACTTGAGTTTTTAAGGTGGGCTTTGCTCAATGATCCTAATCTGGCAGACAAGGGTTTGGCCAAGTATCGGGCCAATTTGTGTGGGGCACTGCGGATCCCGGATATGATAGGCCTCATGGGAATGTTGGGTTTGTGCGTTTTTGGTAGTCCACGCATACTGGGTGGTCTAGGAGTTTCTTCCAGTAACCCCACTAATTTCTTGCCTCTGTTTGATTTCATGAGTATACTCCTAGCTTCTTTCTTGAATTTTTCCCCTTCCCTTGTCGCGTAACCTATGGGTTTCTTAACATATGTTGTAGTGTCGCTTAGGAGCTCTAACATTTTATCGTGGTAGTCGACTTTATTCAAGATGACGATTCCTCCCCCCTTATCAGCACTCGTGATAACCAGATTTTCATTATTTCCTAAGTCTTCTAAGGCAACTCTATATCTTCTCGGTATGGCGTAATTGTTTGATGTCGCTAGCGCATGAAAACATGTAATAATGCCTTGTTTGAAGCCTTTTTCTATGTCACAGTGACATAGAAAAAGGCTTCAGTGTCGTGGGCTTGCTATGGGAAGTCCTCTCAGTGCCGTGTTAGCCTCTCTGTACATGGAGGTACTAGAGAAAGACAATTTCATAGGAATAATGGGCCAAGACTCCACCTGGATGCGGTATGTGGATGATATACTCGTCGTCGCACCCGCAGATACTGATTTGGATGTTAAGTTACAAGAGTTAAACAAGATAGTACGTGACATCCAATTCACAATGGAACGTGAGAAAGATAACCATCTGGCCTTTCTAGACACAGTAGTATGGAGACGTGGTAACAAGACAGCATTTTCAGTCCACAGAAAATGCACGAACAAAAACGACATCGTGCATTTCTTCTCCGCACACCACAACAAAATAAAAAGTGGAATCGTTATAGGCTTTTTCCTGAGAGCATTTAGGATATGTAGTGAGGAATTTCTCCAGGAGGAAATTAATTGCATTTTTAATATTTTCAAAAAATTATATTACCCAGCAGGCTTTTTATATAGAAATAAGGAAAAGGCGTTACAAATAAGAAATAGGGGTGTCAAAGGAAAAGAGGCTAATGATGAGAACCGTGGGTATCTGTCCGTTCCCAACTCCAAGTGCTCAAACGTCATGGAACAAAGTCTCACCAAGGCAGGCCTGAAACTGGCATTCAGCACGGGGGTAAAAATTGGCGACGTTGTGAGAAATAAAATTAGAAACAAAATAGAAAACGAAGACAACAGTTTAATTTATAGAATTCCTTGTAAAACCTGCCCCGCTAGTTACTATGGCGAAACTAGCAGAGGAATTCACAAGCGGACAACTGAGCACAAAAATGACATTAAAGCCCACCGGACGTCTAACTCTTTAGTGGTACACATCGACAAATTTGGCCACTTGCCGGATTGGGAAAAAACAGAGGTGCTCCATACTGGACTCGATAGAAAGGAAAGGAGGACAATTGAGGCAGCATACATTACCTCACTCCCATGCAGCAACCATCGGGACGGTTTCGTCAAGCTGGCGAGGATAGCAAGCGGACTAATCATCCATGAGGCAAGACGAAAGAGAGATGGCAGCAGCATTGACCGAGGGGGAACGGGGTGAGCTGTGCGGGTATATAAGTTGTCATTGTTCTATTTGTGTACACTCTGAAGAAGTCCTAGTTGGACGAAACGTCAGAAATAAAACTTCAACGGATTCTTGGCGTTTAAACTCACCACCCTACCACTCATATATACATATATATATATATACACATATATATGTATATATATATATATATATATATATATATGCACTCACACTAATACTCGTGGCGCAGTGGTAGAGTTCCCTGCCGAAACTACGGCGGTCCTGATTCGAATTCCGCACAGGGCTGAAATAATTTTACTATCGCTGAGCTGCGAGTTGTGTGTGTGTGTGTGTGTGTGTGTGTGTGTGTGTGTGTGTGTGTGTGTGTGTGTGTGTGTGTGTGTGTGTGTGTGTGTGTGTGTGTGTGTATTCACCTTTGGTCTTTGGATCACGTGCTTGACTCGTGATCGACAGCTATTTCCAATCGGAAGAGAGCTCAAAGATTGTATGACCGACCAATGGGTAATGCTGTGACCTTACACGCACACACACACCCAACTCCCCGCCCACGAGAGTTGGAGTAACGACACTAAGCGCAGCGATACTGAAATTATTTCAGCCCTGGGCAGGATTCGAACCCGGACTGCCGTGGTGACAGTCGGGGACTCTACCAACCGCGCCACCGAGCCGTGTGTGTGTGTGTGTGTGTGTGTGTGTGTGTGTGTGTGTGTGTGTGTGTGTGTGTGTGTGTGTGTGTGTGTGTGTGTGTGTGTTCACCTTTGGTCTTTGGATCACGTGCTGGACTCGTGATCGACAGTTATTTCCCTATCGGAAGAGAGCTCAGAGATTGTATGACCGACCAATGGGTAATGCTGTGACCTTACACGCACACACACACCCAACTCCCCGCCCACGAGAGTTAGAGTAACGACTCGAAGCACAGCGATACTGAAATTATTTCAGCCCTGGGCAGGATTCGAACCCGGACTGCCGTAGCGACAGTCGGGGACTCTACCAACCGCGCCACCGAGCCGTGTGTGTGTGTGTGTGTGTGTGTGTGTGTGTGTGTGTGTGTGTGTGTGTGTGTGTGTGTGTGTGTGTGTGTGTGTGTGTGTGTGTGTGTGTGTGTGTGTATGTGTGTGCGTGTGCGTGTGTGTGTGTGTGTGTGTGTGTGTGTGTGTGTATGTGTGTGTGTGTGTGTGTGTGTGTGTGTGTGTGTGTGTGTGTGTGTGTGTGTGTGTGTGTGTGTGTGTGTGTGTGTGTGTGTGTGTGTGTGTGTGTGTGTGTGTATTTACCTAGTTGTATTTACCTAGTTATATATTTATGGGATGGGGAGCTATACTCGTGTGTGTTCCGTCTTCATATCTCGTTATATCCAGACTGTTTTTAAATTCATGTATCGTTTCTGCACACACCATATTTCCATCTAACTTGTATCAAACGTTTATCATCATGTGGGGAATGCTATTCTTTTTCAGGTCTCTTCTATAATTGTCTTTTTTTGTTTTCTTTCCAAGTCTTCTTGTGTCTCTACTATTCCATTTTATTAGATCCTCTGTATCAATAATTTCTATGCTTTTCATAATTATAAGTAGTTATCAAGTCTCCTCTCTTTCTTCTTTGCTCCAATGTCTTTAGCTCAAGTTTTGCCAGTCGCTCCTCATATGATAGTTCTGAGAGCGTTGGTGCCAATTTCGTAATTGTTCTTTGTATTCTTTCAAGTTTTGTTATACATTTGTACTTGGTGACCACGTCGTCGCTGCATACTCCAATATTGGTCTTATCAAAGTGACTAGTACTTTCATCATCATTTCTTCGTTCAGATACGTAAATGCCACTTTGATTGTTCTTGTTAAATTACAAGTTTCTCAAAAAAATTTGTTTATATGTTTCTCAGGGGACATATTATTCATAATAAAGACTCCCAGGTCCTTCTCATTTTCCAATTTTTAATTTCTTTCTCTCCCAATTTATATGATCTCGCTATTCTTTTTTGCTTCTCCCAAATTTCATTATGCTACATTTCCTAATGTTGAATTCCATCTCCCACTTTCTACTCCATTCCCATACTTTATTGAGATCACTCAGCAGCAACTCACAATCTTCTACAGTGTACACTTTTTACAACAGTTTTGCATCGTCCGCAAAGAAGCTCATATAACTTTCAATTCCTTTATACATATTATTGATATATATAGCAAATATTATTGGGGCCAAAACAGTTCCTTGTGGAACTCCACTAATCACTTCATCCCAATTAGAATGTTTGTCTCTCATCACCACTATAATTTTTCTTTCATGCAAGAAGTCTTCCATCCACTTCAGCAGTTTGCCCTGTCTTCCTCCGGCAGTTTCTAATTTCTTTAGCAATTTCTTATGTGTCACCTTATCAAAAGCTTTTTTCAGGTCTAGAAATGCACAATCAGCCCATCCATCTCTTTCTTGTATTAAATCTATTAGCCTTGAATAGAAACACATCAAGTTTGTGACACACGATCTTCCTTGTCTAAATCCAAATTACCTTGGATTTAGTATATTGGTTTTTTTTTTTTTCAAATGCCTTACTTATCTAATTTTGATCATTCTCTCACAAATTTTAGCTATCGTACTTGTAAGAGAGACCGGTCTATAGTTACTAGGGTCTTCCTTGTTTTCCCCTTTACATATTGGTACTATATTTGCTCTTTTCAAATCTTCTGGAACTTTTCCTTCTTTCAATGAACTGCTTATTAGACTATGTATTTTGCCTTTTAGTTCGTTCCCGCATTCTCTCAAAATCCAGTTTGCCATTTCATCTGGTCCATGCGATTTTCTAACATCGAGATTACTCAAGTGATTCACTATTTCTTTCCTTGTTACTTCTATCTCATTCATAGGGGGGCTTTCTCCTCCCACTCGACATCTCTAAGTTATATATTCTCCCTAGTAAACCCTGATTTAAAAAGCTTGTTCATAATTTTTGCCATTTATATTTCCTCTGTGTATTCAACTCCTCCTTGTCGTAGTTTCACTAATTCTTGTTTGTTTTTCAGTTTGTTGTTTACAAACCTATAAAATAGTTTTGGTTGATCTTTACATTTTTCTATGACATCCTTTTTGTATTTTCTCTTTTCTTCCCTGCACACTTGTACATATTGATTTCTATAACTAGTATAAATTTTTCATTTTTCAGGTCTTTTGTCTTTCTTCCATTTTATCCAAGCTTTATCCCTTTTATCTTTTAACTCCCTACATCTTTTGTTGTACCAACACTTTACATATCCTTTTTCTTGTTTTTGTCTTGGAACATACTTTTCCACCCCTTCTTTATATTTTTTTGTCAAATTTTTCCATTTCTCTTCTACTGTTGTTTCCTCCTTGTGTATCCTTTCCAAGTCTTCTTTTTGAAAAAATTATCTTATTTCATAAAAAAAAAATCCATACATCAATCTTCCCTTTCTATATTGTTCGTTTTTCCATGTATTTTTCTTCGTTTAGTTCCAGATTTCTTTATAATTAAAGTCACCCATTATAACTATTCTTCCTCCATCTTCCATTATCTTATTTAGTGTTATTCTTGTGTCTTCTAACATATTTTTGTGTTCTCTCTCTTCCCACGAAGCCGTTTTAGGAGGCACATAATTTACCACGAACTTCCTGCTCTTGTTGTCCCTGTCCTCTATTTCCACCATAATCATCTCTATCCTTTCCGTATATAACATTCCTCACATTTATATCCTTCTTAGTCAGAAATATAACTCCACCACCTTGTTTTACCTCTCTGTTTCTAATCCAATAATTATATGCGCCATGTCCTACACTGTTGGGTGGTACTGGACCTTTTAATTTTGTCTCTACAATTCCCATTATGTCCGGTTCTTTTTCCTTCAGGTAATCATTCAGTTCATTCAAGCCTGTTATTAAATCATCTATATTTGTGAAAGACACTTTAATTTTTTTGTTACCTTCATCATTTTTTTTCCTTCCGTTTTTCTCTACTATGAACCATTTCCTCACTTTCATATCCACTACTCTCCAATAGAATTTCTCTTTGTCTGACTCTTTTCTGTTCTCGTTTTTTTTTTTTTTTTTTGCTTCTACTCTTTTTGTTTTCTCTTCTTCTCTGTCCTCTTTATTCATCTATCTTTTTATCCGTACCTGTATATACTGATCACTTTTTGCTAGTTTCCCTTTTTTTGATAAGATATTCTCTGCTGTCATTTGTGACCTAAATTTAACCTTAATTGGTCTGGTCTTGTCCATATTGTATTTGCCTAATCTATATATTTCTTCAGTTTCTTTCCCTATTTCTTGTTCATCTTCTTGAACTATTTCTAATACCTTGTTTACTTTTTCATTCTCCTCCTTTACTCTTGTAGTCCTATTTGGATTATGCTCCTCTTCCATTCCTAATATAATTATACATTTCTTTTTATCTGCTAAGTCTCTTACTATATTCTCCTATCTAATCACGTTAATAACTGTGCCCTTAGTTTGCTCTTTCATCTGTTGTTTCACTACATCTCTAAATTCAATTTCGTTATTCTCTTGGACTTTTTTCCAACAACTTACCTCTTTTGCAATGGACTCGTTATTCTCTTTATTATTCCTCTTTAATTCCTCATTCTCATCCTTTACTTCTTTTAACTGTCTTTTTAATTCTTCTATTTTTTTAATTAGATTTTGATTCTCCTTCTTTATTTCTTCCAGTTTATGAACTCTATGAGTAACTAGTGCTAGTTGGCCAAACCTAACCTCCCATGCTTCGTTCATTTTTGTTAGTTTCTCCTCTAGACTTACTAGTCGGGGGAGGTTGTCATCTCCTCCCCCATTAAATCCATAGAAGTAATTATCTCCTCTTTACATTGAGCTGCTATTATCTATATTCCTCCTTTTAATACCTCTGCTCACCTGTTCGACCTCGTCTATGTCATCTGCGCACCTTTTGTTTACACCCCCTCTGACGTCCAAGGCCCGCTCCTCCCCTTCCTCATTTTCTTCCATTTTCCTCAATAATGCCTCCCCTTCTCCTCTTTCTTCACCTGCTAACTACACCACGAGCTTTCCCCTTCCCTACTAATACAACACAGGTACTCCCTCGACGCTGAAATCTACGAAAATTGCGTTTTTCCGGAGTTGCAATATTCGCCGTCAATCCAACTGTGTGTGTGTGTGTGTGTATGTGTGTATGTATGTGTGTGTGTGTGTGTGTTTGTATGTGTATGTGTGTGTGTGTGTGTGTGTGTGTGTGTGTGTGTGTGTGTGTGTGTGTGTGTGTGTGTGTGTGTGTGTGTGTGTGTGTGTGTGTGTGTGTGTGTGTGTGTGTGTGTGTGTGTGTGTGTGTGTGTGTGTGTGTGTGTGTGTGTGTGTGTGTGTGTGTGTGTGTGTGTGTGTGTGTGTGTGTGTGTGTGTGTACGTCTCATATACATGTGAGTATATCAATAAGTCATATAACCCACTCACCTCCACTCACCCCCCACTCAACCGCCTGCACCACACTATCCCGACGGCCAGGCGCCAAAAGCTCGCTGAGCTAAGCGCATCCTCTCAAACTTGCCGACTCAACACTTCGTGTTCGTGTGACCGGCACTGCCAAGCACCAAACGACTACACACACACACACGAACACACGCGATCAATCTAGTAGCCACCCAGTACTGACATACGATATTACGTATACTGACGGTCCTCCCCTGGATATATAATTAACATGTATGGTAGTAGACATCAATACGTAATTAATGCAGTTGCCCCACCCATGTGGGACAACAGACTAACAAGAGATTATTGTTAAGATCACGATTAAAGGCAACTCAAGAACTTGTCCATTCGGCACTTCCGGAGAGGAAAACTCTCTGGCAAGACCCGGAGGAGCGTCGGTTCTTGTGACGTGCCCTAGTGTTAAGATTGTGTAGAACTGTGTATCTAAGTTTCAAAGAGTGTGACGAATAAAGAACAAAACTTAAAAGGTGTGTACCAAGTAACCCCTTTCTGGAGATGATGTAACGACCCCGTTACATCTTGTGTGTGCAAGTAACCCTCGGTGGAGATCATGTAACGATACCGTTACACCCATCCCGTTACATCTGGTGGCAGCGTGTACCCGCAACCCATCTTCTCCGAAGAGACTACGGTGTCCTATAAAGAAGTGACCAGTACCTTCAAAACCGTCCATTTTCTCCACCTACATTCAAGTACGAACACCACCCGCACGGAACGAACCGCTCTCCACGAACAAGAACTTAGTTCACACTACACAATCCAGAGCAATCGTCATAACCGATTCCACACTACTAAAATCAACAATCTCAAGGTAACATAAATTTCTTCCACTTAATTCCAATATATTCCATAATAATAACCATACATTACCCATTTAAACCATCCCTGATACTCGCTTTGTCTCCCTTTCCATAATATGCGAGCATAATTCATCCGCCCCAGAGGATTCACACCACTTACGCACAGACCCGCGTAACAGCCACCTCATCCCCCCAGCCAGCATTCCCGCTTATACACTCCAACCACCCAACCTACCTTACCGATCGCCACCTTTCGGCTGCTACAACTGCTACGTAAACAAGATTACCCCCCTGCCGGACATTGGCATACCACTCGATTCAGCTCACGGTATCAAGGTAACCATTATACCTTCAGATACCCACGTGCCCAACGCACGTAAACCTTACTCTATTCCATCTCTATATATATATATATTAATTCCACATTTATTAAATTTATACATATTTAGTTTCTCTGTATTTATATACTTTATGTACACATTTTTCTTTTGGTTGTCATACCTTTCTCATAGTTAAACCAGTAGCTCTTATAATTATATATTTAAACATTTAACATATTTTGCCTATTTTTAAAACAACATATATTTGTATATGCAATAACTTTTACTAGATTTAACTATTACATAATATCACATTCATATGCATTCTTCCAGTTAAGTAATTCTTGTTTAAACTATATACATTTATATATACAATAACCTTTAATTGCTTTCACTACGTATTACCCGTTTATATTTAGATAGAACTTATACATTTTTATCAATGTAACCTATTTTACTGCTGTAAACCCATTTTTATATATAACCAATACAATTAAAAAAAAATATGACAACCATAGTTAATTCTATTATAAGTATAATATCACAATATTTAACTCCTTACTATATCATATTATTTCCACATTTTATTATATATATATATATATATATATATTTATGATTTTACATATTTATACTGTATAACCGTTGACACCCTATACCCCCCCTCCCTTATCTAAGCATAACATATTACCCCTTAGTTACTGTATACCAAATATTTCTAATTTAACTATTTTAAACTAGACCACCCATCTCACCTAACTATTAAGTAATACATGCATCTCTAGTTAACCACTAACATGGCAACAGGAACGAGAAGCAAATTCAAAAAAGCTGTAGAAACCATCCTCTCTAAATCTCAAGAGGAAAACCCACCACGTAACTCAAAACTAGACAAAGACGAACCAGATCCTCATCAATTAAATCCACAGGTTGACATTACCACAAAGCCCTTAGACCATAACCGCTCACGTACCTCCGACCACGACGCCCCTAAGGCAGGTACCCCAACAATCCCTCTTTATGAGAATGATATCTTACCCTTTTTTAACCAACCCTCTCAAATAGACCCCTTTCACCCCTCACAACTACAACCACCCATTCCTCCCATCCAGCCAAATATGCAAACTACACCTCCTATAAGCCATAATCAGTTCAAACCCCATATCCCAGCACACAATACCTCCCCTCACATTCAGCCACAGAACCAACCCTCTCAAATAGACCCCTTTCACCCCTCACAACTACAACCACCCATTCCTCCCATCCAGCCAAATATGCAAACTACACCTCCTATAAGCCATAATCAGTTCAACCCCCATATCCCAACACACAATACCCCCCTCCCATTCAGCCACAGTACCAACCACCACCTAACCTTCCTCCAAACCCACAATATTATCCTTACCCACAACCTCAACCAACAATAATTAACAACTATCAAACCATTACCCCCCCTCACAGAAATCCCAACCTTTTCCCAAGATAGTGGATTATCCATTACAGACTTCTTGACAGCATGTGACCTGTTTTTCTCAAAGAACCAACACTACTCTGACTCAGATAAAATTAATTTGTGCCGTCAGAAAATAGACCCATCTGACATTTGCCGTTCAAAGGCAAGGATGCTAGACAGTTTAGTTGCATGTGGAATCACATATCAAGAATATAAACACCACCTTCTTAATGTCTTTCACAACAAACAAGCAAACAACATCACTTTCCTTCTCACTTTCCTCAATAACACTAGAGTCCAACCACATTCCGTTACGAACATTATGGATTTCGTAGCAAACGGAATTAAAGAAGTCAGAGAGGACCTGGAGAATAACTCTCCTTGGATCCACACTGACCAATTTGGTCAAAAGGTCATGACCATAAAACACTTACTAACATTCTTTGAGATGGGTTTCTATCTCTCCCAACTCCCTCCAAAGTGTTTAATGGAAGCCTCCAAAAGGGAACTAAACACTAGAAACATTGACAGAATGGAAAAAGTACAACGGCGAGCCACAAAACTGATTCCAAATATCAAAAATAAATCATACGAAAATCGTCTAAAGCACATGAATCTGTTTTCCCTAAAAAAGCGTAGACTCAGAGGTGACTTGATACAGGTCTTTAAGATTTTAAAGGGTATTGACAACATCAAAAGTGACCAAATTTTTACATTGAATGAGAATCAGACAAGAAACAATGGTCTCAAACTGTCCGGAAATAGATTCAATTTGGAAGTAGGTAGAAACAACTTTGCCAACCGTGTAGTTAATGAATGGAATAAACTTCCTGCACAGGTAGTGCAATGTAGTTCAGTTCGAAGCTTTAAGAATGTTTTAGATAAATACCTAAGATGCTGTAATGATTATAATTTATCTTATATTATTTGTTTTGTTATCATTTGTCTGTGATTTTCATTTATTATTAGTTATATGTCAATTTACTATTTACCTGTTTGTCAATTATTTTAACTATACTTATGCATTTATTTATGTATTTTATTTGTTATTTACATTATTATAGTTTTTATTATTTTATTATTGATATTTTTTTTTTTTTTTTTTTTTTTTTGCATCCGACCTAGATATGGATCAAAAGGTCTCCTGTCGGCATGCTCCACCTTTGTAAACCTTTGAAACCCTCTAGCTTATACCTATATCCTAGACATCACCAATGCTTGCAATGTATCTTTATCCACCCCCCACTATCTCCCCAGACTAAATAGCCTTCAGTCACAGCAGCCCCCTCCCACCAATCAAGGACAATCTTCTAAGTGGTGCTCCTACCATTCATCACCCAGTCACAACACTAGAGACTGCATACAAAAACAACAAATGCAAACACAGGCACCACGCCACCCTATCCCTTGCTCAGTTCATGGAACCATTTCCCACACCGATGCCCAGTGTCGAACACAGCAACAACAATACCCGCAGGTACAACACCACCCCATCCCTTGCTCAGTTCATGGTACTACCTCCCATACGGATGCGCAATGCAAGGTGCAAAATCAAACCATACAAGCTCCACTCCCCTCCAAACCTACACTCCTACCTACACCAACACATCCAAACAAATTCTGCAGCCTACACAAAACAACAACTCACTCCAACGAAGAGTGTTACCTACAGAAATCACAACCACAACCTCACCAGAGAACTAACAAACCGTTCACCACCTCTCGACAAACAGCTCCCTCCCACACAACACGCACAACTCAACACCGATTGGGGGAACGTGTACCAGCCTCACGCACCAAACCACCATAGGAATATCTCACACACAACACAACTACGTCACCCTAAAAGTGACTTTAGATCAACTCACAGTTGACATGATGGTTGATACAGGAACAAACCTGAACATCATCCCAAGAGCTCTCTATGAAGCATTAAATGACCCACCCCAAATTCAATTTTCCAATATGGAAGGACTCCTACTAGAAGGGAGCACCATTTCTCTACACGACACCATAGACTTAAATATAGAAGTCAACAACTTCCAAGTAGGTTTCACACCTTTCCACATAGCTGACGAATGGAGTCTCGATCAACAAGGTATAATAGGATTAAAATCATTGAGGACATGGAAAACTATTATAGACCTAGAGAAAAATAACATCTCCTTCTCAGATGTGAATGATGAGCCAACTGTCCCTGAGACACCCGACTCAGACACACAACCTCTCTCATGTCTCCCTTCCTCAAATACTCCAATTCCAACTAACAGCTATTCCTTCCGACCACCCCCTTATGTCACCTCAAAGGCATTGATGTCTAACACAGTCATCATTCCCCCTAGACATTCCATGACTGTCCCACTATTCATACCTGGAGCAATCGGACATCAGGACGCCATAATTGACTCAGAAACGTCTAGACTTACCAACATCTCAATTGAACACTCTTGGGACATAATCCAGGAAAATAGAACGGCCTTAGCCATGTTAACTAACCTCTCAGACCAACACCGTAAAATCAGGAAGAATACTAACATTTGCGCAGTCCACCTCCATAATTTCCCTATCCAGGAACCACTCCCACAACACATCAACCCAGTAAGACCAACACAACCCCTCACCCCTATCAATCCAGACCAAATCATAACATCAGCTGACGGAGAAATTCATAACGAGCTATTAGCTCTCCTACAGAGGAATAGATCAGCTGTCGCCTTAGAAGGTGAACCACTAGGCAAATGTGATATAATCAAACATCACATCCAAATTCCCCCTAACACCCCCCCTTCATACACCCCCGCTTACCGCATACCTCACAGTAGGAAATCCCAAGTCAATAGCAGTGTACAAGAGATGATACACCAAAGCGTAATTTCCCATTCAGACTCCCCATGGAACAGTCCCCTCTTTTTGGTCCCTAAGAAAGACGGCACCCTATGCCCTGTTGTAGATTTTAGGAGTGTAAATCATCTAACTCAATCTGACCCCCACCCACTACCTGCCATGCAGGACGTCCTCCAATCAATAGGTAACGGTAACTCGGTTTTTTCCACCATTGACCTTAAGTCAGCCTTCTGGCAAGTAGAACTCACTGAAGAATCAAAACCCGTAACTGCATTCTCCACTGATAAAGGACATTTCCATTTTCAACGTATGCCCTTTGGCCTTAAAAACGCCCCCTCAACCCAACAATGGTTGATGACCCGCATATTCAGTGACATGATAGGAGTCTCATTATTCGTCTATTTAGACGACCTCATTATATATAGCCCCACAGAAAGAAACCACCTTAACACTTTAGAGATTGTCATCAAACGTCTCAAGTATACGGGGTTAAAGATTCAATTAGCGAAATGTAGATTCCTCATGAAGGAACTCACCTTCCTAGGCCATAAAGTGGATGCAAAGGGGATTCATACAAACACAGATAAAATAGATACAATAAACAATTTCCCAACCCCCAGAAACGCAAATGAAACGCGAAGTTTCATAGGGCTAGCCTCATACTACAGACATTTCATCTACAATTTTGCACATATAGCTTCCCCCCTAACCAAATTCACAAGGAAAGGCGAACCATTTCAATGGTCAGAAACAGAACAACAAAGTTTCGACACACTGAAACACTCTCTGACCACAGCCCCTGTACTAGCCTTCCCTGACATGAAGAAAGAATTCCTTCTTTACACAGACGCCTCCTCTAAAGGAATAGGCGCAGTCCTACAACAGAAGGATGACAATGGCAAAGAGCACCCCATAGCCTACGCAAGTAGAGTACTCAATAAGCCTGAAAGTAACTATTCAACTACACACAAAGAAGGACTTGCAATCACATGGGCACTAAAACACTTTAAATACCTCATTTTAGGCTACAAGATTACCATACTAACAGACCACCAACCCCTAGTCTATCTTTTTAACTCCAAAGACTTACATGGGAGAGTTGCTAGATGGAAAGCAACTCTCCTTGATTACGATCCCAAGATCGTATACTTAGCTGGGAAAGCTAACGTAGTGGCAGATTGCTTGAGCAGACAAACTCACATCACCCCCATAACCCAAACCACATGCATACCTATGCAAGAACTCAGAAATGAAACTGAAAGAGACCCTATATGGTCTCCAATAAAACAACATCTCCTTTCACAAACCACCTTACAGTCCCGACCACCTGTCCCTATAGAGGAACTCAAACTGGTCGACGGAGTCATAAGGAGAACCACTAACACCAGAGAGGTTACTGTTATCCCCAGAGCTTAGTCCCCAAGGTCCTACACATATTGCACGACAGTGCAATGGGAGGCCACTCAGGCAGAGATAAGACACTAAACACTGCTAGGCACACATATTACTGGCAAAACATGAAAAGAGACATAACCACGCATATTGACTTTTGTGTCACTTGCAACCAATTCAGAGGCCCTGACCCCAAACAACTCCACATAAAAGATATCCCATTCCCTGCTGAGCCATGGGAAACACTTGGCATTGACCTACTGAAAATGCCAACGAGCCATCAAGGTTCCAACTATGTACTCACAGCAGTAGAATATTTCTCTAAATACACAATCCTAATACCACTCCAAGACAAAACAGCAGAGACTGTAGCCAAAGCCCTAGTTAACAATATCTTTTGTAGATACAACATACCACACACAATGTTATCTGACAATGGATCAGAATTTAAAAATGAGGTGATGCGCGAAATAGCACACCTCTACAACATTGACCAAACATTTGCCACTGCATACCACCCACAGGGAAATGGTCTGACTGAGCAAACAAATCGCAAGGTCCTAGAGGTTCTCAGACCCTTGGTCAACGATCTCATGGACAGTTGGGAAGATTGGCTACCACAGGTACAAGCCAGTATCAATAGCACAGTCAATTCCGCAACAAAGATTTCCCCACATGAGATCATTTTCGGCCAACCAATGCGCCTACCCTACCAAATATTCAACCAACCACCCCCACCCTTATACAACCTAGATAACCTCACACACTGCATCAAAAGAGGTATGCAAACCATTTACAAACAAGTTAGAGCAAACTTGAAAGAAGCCCAGGAAAAGACAAAGACAAAACAACACAAACGCTCAATCCCACTTGACATAGGGTGCCACCTAACCCCAGGGGGAGAGCGATATGTATACGTCTCATATACATGTGAGTATATCAATAAGTCATATAACCCACTCACCTCCACTCACCCCCCACTCAACCACCTGCACCACACTATCCCGACGGCCAGGCGCCAAAAGCTCGCTGAGC
>NC_134791.1:65299107-65304107 GCF_046742065.1 Oratosquilla oratoria
CACTCTTCTCACTGCCATGCCCATATGCACTTACAAAAACCCACATCTCCTTTCCCAGTTTCACTTTCATCCACATTATCCTTGAGGAAACCTCCTTCCACTCCACTACACGTTTACCTATCTCTTCACTTACTAGTATATCCACCCCTTCCCTCCCTCGCCCTCTCTTCACTCCTGATAACCTCCCACTTACACTCCCAAACTTACACTCACCCTTCCCTTTCAGCTTAGTTTCACTCAAAGCCAACACATCTATGTTTCTTCTCACAAACATACTACCTATCTCTTCCCTTTTACTCTCACCTGTACCACATCCACGCACATTAAAAAACCCAAACCTTAGGGTGCTGGTCGGAAAATTCCCAGACCCTCTTATGCCTTTGCTTTTTCTTTTAGGAATGTCCCCTGTGTGGCTACAAGGAGAAGGATGCCTAGTCCCAATCCCCGTCCCTTTCTTCTCGCCTCTTACGATCCAAGTGAAAATACTTGGTGGCAGTATTCTTTTCCCCCACCACAGGGAAGGTAGGCGAAAAAGGAAATGAATATTCAGAGAAATTGTACAGGACAGTAACAAGGGGTTGGGGGACAGCATAACGGAGGGACAGTCGTAGTATAAAAGTATTGGCTGCATGTTATTGTGGCAAAGTGGCATGCAGTTGATACTTTAGGGTCTATATGTGGCGCCCCTACGGACCAGAGGCACACATCGTTTTGGCTGTGATGGAGGAAAAATCTGTTCATAGAGAAATGATGACACTTTTATACTATCTTATTATATATATATATATATATATATATATAAATATATATATATATTTATATATATACATATATATACATATATATACATATATATATATATATATATAAATATATATATATATATACATATATAAATGTGTATATATATATAAATGTATATATATATAAATATTATATATATATATATATATATAAATATATATATATAAATGAATATATATACATATATATATATATATATATACATATATATATGAATATATGTATATATATATACATATGTATATATATACATATACATACATATATATATACACATATATATACATATATATATACATATATATATATTTGAGGAAAGAGAGGAAACGGAAACTCGAGAAGAGCTTTTGAGTTTTATTACCGACGTTTCGACACTTTCGTCTTTTTCAAGGTATTACATCAAGTGGATAGATACACAGCTATATATATTCCGCGCGAATTATTGACTCCTCCCTCTTTTTCTTCTCTTCCAATCGTTGACGGCTAGTGTTGCGGCTGGGCGAGACCATGTAATGAATCCTCCTCTGTTGTTATTCGAATTATTTTTACTAATTTCTGCAGCTTCTATAACTTTTCTCATTTTCTTGTCGAGACCTTGGTGTAATACTTCTGTGTTTATCCAATTTGGCAAGTGTCCTGTTTTGTCTATGTGTGTCACAAGTGAGTTGCTGGTTCTGTGTGCTCTAATGTCGCTTTTGAGTCCTTCAATCATGTGGTCTGGATATCCGTTATTGGTTAGAAGCTGTCGGATGCGGTCAAATTCCCGGTGGGTATCTGTCCAGCTACTGCAATGCGTTAAGGCCCTGTTGATATATACAGCGGCTACAGACAGCTTGTAGGCTTCAGGGCATTCGCCGCGGGCATTGAGACACCTTCCTACGTTAGTAGCTTTAGTGTAGACCTTCGTCCTGAAGCCATCCTCATCTTTGGTGATGTCCAAATCAAGGAAGGGGAGACGTCGATGAATACTGCGTTCACAGGTGAAGGTAAGGCAAGAGTTGTTCTGAAGGGCCATCATCAAGCTGTCGGCATCTTTGTCGTTGGTGGTGGTGATGAAGATGTCACCGATATAACGGGTATAGAGTCCAGGGGGAGGATGGTGCTGGAAAGATACCCACCGGGAATTTGACCGCATCCGACAGCTTCTAACCAATAACGGATATCCAGACCACATGATTGAAGGACTCATCAAGAAGAAGCTTGAACAATACACAGCTCCTAACCAGGTTCCAGACTCCCCAGGCAACAAGATCATCATATATCATCGAAACAATTATCACGACCATTATAAAGAAGAGTGTGAGGAATAGATCAGCTGTCGCCTTAGAAGGTGAACCACTAGGCAAATGTGATATAATCAAACATCACATCCAAATTCCCCCTAACACCCCCCCTTCATACACCCCCGCTTACCGCATACCTCACAGTAGGAAATCCCAAGTCAATAGCAGTGTACAAGAGATGATACACCAAAGCGTAATTTCCCATTCAGACTCCCCATGGAACAGTCCCCTCTTTTTGGTCCCTAAGAAAGACGGCACCCTATGCCCTGTTGTAGATTTTAGGAGTGTAAATCATCTAACTCAATCTGACCCCCACCCACTACCTGCCATGCAGGACGTCCTCCAATCAATAGGTAACGGTAACTCGGTTTTTTCCACCATTGACCTTAAGTCAGCCTTCTGGCAAGTAGAACTCACTGAAGAATCAAAACCCGTAACTGCATTCTCCACTGATAAAGGACATTTCCATTTTCAACGTATGCCCTTTGGCCTTAAAAACGCCCCCTCAACCCAACAATGGTTGATGACCCGCATATTCAGTGACATGATAGGAGTCTCATTATTCGTCTATTTAGACGACCTCATTATATATAGCCCCACAGAAAGAAACCACCTTAACACTTTAGAGATTGTCATCAAACGTCTCAAGTATACGGGGTTAAAGATTCAATTAGCGAAATGTAGATTCCTCATGAAGGAACTCACCTTCCTAGGCCATAAAGTGGATGCAAAGGGGATTCATACAAACACAGATAAAATAGATACAATAAACAATTTCCCAACCCCCAGAAACGCAAATGAAACGCGAAGTTTCATAGGGCTAGCCTCATACTACAGACATTTCATCTACAATTTTGCACATATAGCTTCCCCCCTAACCAAATTCACAAGGAAAGGCGAACCATTTCAATGGTCAGAAACAGAACAACAAAGTTTCGACACACTGAAACACTCTCTGACCACAGCCCCTGTACTAGCCTTCCCTGACATGAAGAAAGAATTCCTTCTTTACACAGACGCCTCCTCTAAAGGAATAGGCGCAGTCCTACAACAGAAGGATGACAATGGCAAAGAGCACCCCATAGCCTACGCAAGTAGAGTACTCAATAAGCCTGAAAGTAATTATTCAACTACACACAAAGAAGGACTTGCAATCACATGGGCACTAAAACACTTTAAATACCTCATTTTAGGCTACAAGATTACCATACTAACAGACCACCAACCCCTAGTCTATCTTTTTAACTCCAAAGACTTACATGGGAGAGTTGCTAGATGGAAAGCAACTCTCCTTGATTACGATCCCAAGATCGTATACTTAGCTGGGAAAGCTAACGTAGTGGCAGATTGCTTGAGCAGACAAACTCACATCACCCCCATAACCCAAACCACATGCATACCTATGCAAGAACTCAGAAATGAAACTGAAAGAGACCCTATATGGTCTCCAATAAAACAACATCTCCTTTCACAAACCACCTTACAGTCCCGACCACCTGTCCCTATAGAGGAACTCAAACTGGTCGACGGAGTCATAAGGAGAACCACTAACACCAGAGAGGTTACTGTTATCCCCAGAGCTTAGTCCCCAAGGTCCTACACATATTGCACGACAGTGCAATGGGAGGCCACTCAGGCAGAGATAAGACACTAAACACTGCTAGGCACACATATTACTGGCAAAACATGAAAAGAGACATAACCACGCATATTGACTTTTGTGTCACTTGCAACCAATTCAGAGGCCCTGACCCCAAACAACTCCACATAAAAGATATCCCATTCCCTGCTGAGCCATGGGAAACACTTGGCATTGACCTACTGAAAATGCCAACGAGCCATCAAGGTTCCAACTATGTACTCACAGCAGTAGAATATTTCTCTAAATACACAATCCTAATACCACTCCAAGACAAAACAGCAGAGACTGTAGCCAAAGCCCTAGTTAACAATATCTTTTGTAGATACAACATACCACACACAATGTTATCTGACAATGGATCAGAATTTAAAAATGAGGTGATGCGCGAAATAGCACACCTCTACAACATTGACCAAACATTTGCCACTGCATACCACCCACAGGGAAATGGTCTGACTGAGCAAACAAATCGCAAGGTCCTAGAGGTTCTCAGACCCTTGGTCAACGATCTCATGGACAGTTGGGAAGATTGGCTACCACAGGTACAAGCCAGTATCAATAGCACAGTCAATTCCGCAACAAAGATTTCCCCACATGAGATCATTTTCGGCCAACCAATGCGCCTACCCTACCAAATATTCAACCAACCACCCCCACCCTTATACAACCTAGATAACCTCACACACTGCATCAAAAGAGGTATGCAAACCATTTACAAACAAGTTAGAGCAAACTTGAAAGAAGCCCAGGAAAAGACAAAGACAAAACAACACAAACGCTCAATCCCACTTGACATAGGGTGCCACCTAACCCCAGGGGGAGAGCGATATGTATACGTCTCATATACATGTGAGTATATCAATAAGTCATATAACCCACTCACCTCCACTCACCCCCCACTCAACCACCTGCACCACACTATCCCGACGGCCAGGCGCCAAAAGCTCGCTAAGCTAAGCGCATCCTCTCAAACTTGCCGACTCAACACTTCGTGCTCGTGTGACCGGCACTGCCAAACACCAAACGACTACACACACACACACGAACACACGCGATCAATCTAGTAGCCACCCAGTACTGACATACGATATTACGTATACTGACGGTCCTCCCCTGGATATATAATTAACATGTATGGTAGTAGACATCAATACGTAATTAATGCAGTTGCCCCACCCATGTGGGACAACAGACTAACGAGAGATTATTGTTAAGATCATGATTAAAGGCAACTCAAGAACTTGTCCATTCGGCACTTCCGGAGAGGAAAA
>NC_134791.1:65306607-65311607 GCF_046742065.1 Oratosquilla oratoria
TCATATAGTGTCCTCTTAGCATCCATTCCCAAATGTCTATTTCTCATTACACTTTTTAATTCACCAAGGCATTTACTCGCTTCTGTTAATCTACATTCTACCTTCACCTTCACTCCACCTTTTCCTGTCACATTTGCACCCAAGTATCTAAAACTATCCACTTCTTCCAGTCGCTCTCCCTTAATGCTCACTTCCAGACTACATCTCATCATCTTACTTTTACCCACATTTATCTTCAGCTTTCTTCTATCACACACTCTCCCAAACTCTGTCACCAACTTCCTCAATCCCTCCTCCGATCCTGCCACAAGTGCAGTGTCGTCACCAAACAACAGCTGGCTCACCTCCCACTTTTCTCCATTTTCTTCAACCATCTCCAATCCCTGACCCACTACCCTTGCACCTACCTCTCGCACCACCCCATCCATGTATAAGTTAAACAGCCAGGGCGACATAACGCATCCTTGACGAAGTCCCACCTTTAACTTGAACCACTCACTCTCCACTTCCAATCCTGACACAAGCTCTACTACTCTCATAAAAACTCTTGACAGCTCCTAGAAGCTTTCCTCCTATCTTGTATATCCTAAAGACCTCCCACAGTGCCTTTCTGTCTACCCTGTCGTAAGCCTTTTCCAGGTCCATAAAGGCCCAAAGTACATCCTTCCCCTTTCCTATAGCTTTCTCACATATCTGTCTTACCACAAAAATCTGATCTCTGCCCGTCCTAAATCCACACTGTTCCTCACCAATTACTCCCTCTGTTCCTCTCCTAATCCTCTCAATCAAGATCCTCCCATAAGCCTTCCCAACTACACTTAACAAGCTAATCCCACTGAAACTACTACATTCACACTTATCCCCTTTTCCCTTGTAAAGTGGAACTATACAGGCCCTCCTCCAGTCCTCCGGCACTCTACCCTCTCTCCAGCAAACATTAAATAACTTCACCAGCCAGTCCACCATCACTATGCCTCCTTTTTTTTTTCAGACATTCTGCATTGCATCCATCCAGCCAAGGTGCCTTACCTGCTTTCATCATAACAACTGCCTTCACTTCATCTTTCTTTATTTCTCCTCCATTTTCCTCACTCATCACTCATTTTCTTAGCATTTCCCACTGCAGCTATTTTTCCCTCCCTATCCTCCTTCACATTTAGCAACTCCCTAAAATATTCTGCCCATCTTCCCCTTACTGCCTTCTCTTCCATTATCATCTCTCCATCTGCACCTTTTACCTTTTCTTCTCTACTTGATTCGCCTCCTCTTCCTCTCTTAATTTCTTTTCAAAACATCTTTTTATTACTTTCAAAATTTCTGTCATACTTTTACCCCATTACACATCTGCTCTCCTCTTTGCCTCCTTTACCTTTTGTTTTAACTCTCTTTTCTTTTCTTTGTACCTCTCATATGACTCCCTCGTCCTATTTTGTAACCAATCTGTGAAATCTCGCTTCTTCTCTTCTACAACCTTCTTTGTTTCCTCATCCCACCATTCACTACCCTTCCTTCTATTTCCTCCTGTCCTTCTTGTTCCACACACCATCTTTGCACACGTTGTGACTCCCTCCTTGAACCATACCCATTCCTGCTCCACACCTAGCTCTACTCTATCCTTCACTAACTCCCACTCCTCCCTCAGCTTCTTCTTGTACTCCTTCTCCTTTTCCTCTTCATTTAAAGGGGTCACTCTAAGCACCTCCCTACCTTTTGTCCCTTTCCTCTTCCTCCATCTATCCTCCACTCTCAACTTACCTTCCACCAAAAAATGATCTGATATTCCCCCAACCTCTCCCCTTAGCACATGTACATCCCTTTTCCTATCATAATCCTATTTACCACTACATGATCCATTAACACTCTGTGTACCACCCTTCCCTCCACCACCCTCTCCCACGTGTACTTATGCTTGACTTTCTTCCGAAACACTGTATCTGCTATCATCAACTCTCTTTCTAGACACATTTCCACCATCAACTCTCCACTACGATTCTTTCCTGGAACTCCACATATCACAACCACTCCATCAATTGGATCATTTCCTACCCTAGCATTAAGGTCTCTCAGTACTATTACATTAATATTTCTCCCTAAATCCTCTATGCACTCATTTAAATCTATCCAAAAAGTCTTCCTTTCTTCTACACTCTTCTCACTGCCATGCCCATATGCACTTACAAAAACCCACATCTCCTTTCCCAGTTTCACTTTCATCCACATTATCCTTGAGGAAACCTCCTTCCACTCCACTACACGTTTACCTATCTCTTCACTTACTAGTATATCCACCCCTTCCCTCCCTCGCCCTCTCTTCACTCCTGATAACCTCCCACTTACACTCCCAAACTTACACTCACCCTTCCCTTTCAGCTTAGTTTCACTCAAAGCCAACACATCTATGTTTCTTCTCACAAACATACTACCTATCTCTTCCCTTTTACTCTCACCTGTACCACATCCACGCACATTAAAAAACCCAAACCTTAGGGTGCTGGTCGGAAAATTCCCAGACCCTCTTATGCCTTTGCTTTTTCTTTTAGGAATGTCCCCTGTGTGGCTACAAGGAGAAGGATGCCTAGTCCCAATCCCCGTCCCTTTCTTCTCGCCTCTTACGATCCAAGTGAAAATACTTGGTGGCAGTATTCTTTTCCCCCACCACAGGGAAGGTAGGCGAAAAAGGAAATGAATATTCAGAGAAATTGTACAGGACAGTAACAAGGGGTTGGGGGACAGCATAACGGAGGGACAGTCGTAGTATAAAAGTATTGGCTGCATGTTATTGTGGCAAAGTGGCATGCAGTTGATACTTTAGGGTCTATATGTGGCGCCCCTACGGACCAGAGGCACACATCGTTTTGGCTGTGATGGAGGAAAAATCTGTTCATAGAGAAATGATGACACTTTTATACTATCTTATTATATATATATATATATAAATATATATATATATTTATATATATACATATATATATACATATATATAAATATATATATATATTTATATATATACATATATATATACATATATATAAATATATATATATATATATATAAATAAATATATATATATATATATATATAAATGTGTATATATATATAAATGTATATATATATAAATATTATATATATATATATATATATAAATATATATATATAAATGAATATATATACATATATATATATATATATATATATATATATATGCATATATGTATATATATATAATATATATATATATTATATATATATATATATAAATACATATATACATATATATATATATATATATATATATATATTTGAGGAAAGAGAGGAAACGGAAACTCGAGAAGAGCTTTTGAGTTTTATTACCGACGTTTCGACACTTTCGTCTTTTTCAAGGTATTACATCAAGTGGATAGATACACAGCTATATATATTCCGCGCGAATTATTGACTCCTCCCTCTTTTTCTTCTCTTCCAATCGTTGACGGCTAGTGTTGCGGCTGGGCGAGACCATGTAATGAATCCTCCTCTGTTGTTATTCGAATTATTTTTACTAATTTCTGCAGCTTCTATAACTTTTCTCATTTTCTTGTCGAGACCTTGGTGTAATACTTCTGTGTTTATCCAATTTGGCAAGTGTCCTGTTTTGTCTATGTGTGTCACAAGTGAGTTGCTGGTTCTGTGTGCTCTAATGTCGCTTTTGAGTCCTTCAATCATGTGGTCTGGATATCCGTTATTGGTTAGAAGCTGTCGGATGCGGTCAAATTCCCGGTGGGTATCTGTCCAGCTACTGCAATGCGTTAAGGCCCTGTTGATATATACAGCGGCTACAGACAGCTTGTAGGCTTCAGGGCATTCGCCGCGGGCATTGAGACACCTTCCTACGTTAGTAGCTTTAGTGTAGACCTTCGTCCTGAAGCCATCCTCATCTTTGGTGATGTCCAAATCAAGGAAGGGGAGACGTCGATGAATACTGCGTTCACAGGTGAAGGTAAGGCAAGAGTTGTTCTGAAGGGCCATCATCAAGCTGTCGGCATCTTTGTCGTTGGTGGTGGTGATGAAGATGTCACCGATATAACGGGTATAGAGTCCAGGGGGAGGATGGTGCTGGAAAGATACCCACCGGGAATTTGACCGCATCCGACAGCTTCTAACCAATAACGGATATCCAGACCACATGATTGAAGGACTCATCAAGAAGAAGCTTGAACAATACACAGCTCCTAACCAGGTTCCAGACTCCCCAGGCAACAAGATCATCATATATCATCGAAACAATTATCACGACCATTATAAAGAAGAGTGTGATGCCATTAAAGGCATCATAAAAAGAGGAGTCACTCCCACCGATTCTACCACTACCATTGCCTTTAGAATTTACTGTAAACCAAACCTCACTAGAGCTTTGGTTATGAAAAACAACACTGCTCCTAAGACCCCTTTCGAGGCCTCTACCAACGTAATCTATGAATTCACGTGTCAGGAGAGTCGCTGTGACGGCTCCAACACCTACATTGGTAGAACCTCTACTACCTTAAGAAGACGCCTCCAATACCACCGTAACCAAGCTTCCATCTTTCAGCATTACATTGATCATCACGACAAAAAACCACCACTTCAGAAACTAATTGAATCCACGACTATTCTTCACAGAGAGTCCAACCACAGGCGTATGCAAATTGCAGAAGCCGTAGCCATCACTTCCCGTCACCCTACCATTAATATACAACTTGCTTCTGATTTTATTCTCCCTTCAGCTCGCCCTCTGAAACCGCTCCCTCTTCAACCTACACAAGACCTTCCATCAAGCCGCCAAGATCTCCAGCCAAAAACCAGAGCCTCCTCCAGATCACGAGAGAATCCCCGCAGCCAATCGGAAGCCAGCATTCTGCCCGGGGTAAGCACAAGATCACGGGAGAACCCCCGCAGCCAATCGCAAGCTAGCATTCTGCCCGGGCCTAGTCGCTTGAGCTGCGTAGCAGACAGAGGTCATTCTCGCCGCCCGAGATCAGGTG
>NC_134791.1:65319107-65349107 GCF_046742065.1 Oratosquilla oratoria
AGAAAGGTAAAAGAGAAAGAGAAGTAGAAGGACAAAAGGAGAAGGAGAAGGACAAAAGGAGAAGGAGAAGGACAAAAGGAGAAGGAGAAGGAGATGGATAAAAGGGGAAGGAGAAGGACAAAGGGAGAAGGAGAAGGAGAAGGAGAAGGAGAAGGAGAAGGACAAAAGGAGAAGGAGAAGGAGAAGGAGAAGGAGAAGGAGAAGGAGAAGGAGAAGAAGAAGGAGGAGGAGAAGGAGAAGGAGAAGGACAAAAGGAGAAGGAGAAGGAGAAGGAGAAGGAGAAGAAGAAGGAGGAGGAGAAGGAAAAGAAGAGGAAGAATAAAAAGAAGGAGGAAAAGGAGAATGAATAGAAGAAGGAGAAGGAGAAATAGTAGGAGAGTTAGAATGAGAGGAAAGTGAGAAAGAATGAGTAAGAAAAGGAAAAAGAAAGGGAGAGTGAAAAAAGAGAATGGAGAAGAATAAAAGAGGAAAAAGAGGAGAAAAGGGAGACAGAATATGATGAAAAGTAGGAGAAGGGGAAAGAGAAATAAAAAAGAAGAGATATAGTGATAAAAGAAGGAAAGAGAGGTGGAGGAAGAGCAAGAGAAGATGAAGGAAGTAAAGAAGGGTGAGAAAGTGGACTGGAAGATAGAGATGCAGTACAGAGGGGAGTAGGTGAAAGAGGGGCAGGAGGAGAAGTAAATGTTAACAGAGAAGGTGAAGGAGTGGGAGGAAGAGTGAGAAAAGAAGGAGAATAAGAAATAGGAGAATTAGGAAAAGGAGGAGGTGGAGGACGAAGAGGAGAAGGAGGAGCACAGTTAGAGATGGAAGTGGAGTAGAAAGGACAGGAGAAAAGAAGAGGAGGATAAAGAATGAGAGCAAGGAGGAAGAGGGGGAAAAAGGACGAGGACAAAGGACCAGGGCGGTGACGAGGACGAGAATAGGGACGAGGATGAAGAATAGAAGGCAGACAAAGAGGAGGAGGAAAGAGAAGAGGTAAAGAAGAGAGGAAACAGGACGAGGAGGAGAAGATACAAAGGGTTTATTTCAAGGAGTCTCACCTGTTTGGAACGGAAGGGTGCGGCAGATTACAGAGGAAGGGAAGGTTCTGGTGAGAGCTAAGTGGACTTGGCGGAGGCAGGTAGAAGTGCAAGAGGTTTTTGGGAAACGGAAAATGTTCGGGAGAGGTAGGAAATGAGAAATGAATCTGAAGCCGGATTTCGTCAGCGGATAGTTGGATGACGGGGAGCAAAAAAAATTTACGCACATGATGGGATGGGTTGGACTAGGATGAGATGGAAGGGGAGGAGATGGGATGTGATGTGATGGGTAGACGGGATGAGATGGAGTAAATGATGTGGAATCGGATGGGGCAGAGTAGAAGGTGAAAGAAAGATAACGGATAAGAATGAAAGGGATGAGATGGAATGAGGTGTAATGTGGTGGGATGAGATCTGAAGGGAATACATAGGATAAAATGGAAGGGAATGGTATGGGATGATATGGAATGGATGGGGTGGTGTGTAGTAAGATGAGTGTGCTATGTGGACTTTGGTGGAATAACAATGCTTTGGTAAGGAATAAAAATAGATGTATTAGGCGGAGATCTAATTATCTAGTCTCTATTGCACCATGAAGTTCAAAAGGTAAGCTACCATATATAATTTGCTTGAGTTTTCCAAATCTTGCAAAACTTCCGAGAAAATTGACCACACACCCCTAACCCCGTATAAAGGATATTTTTTTTTTTTTCAGATCTGTTTACAAAAATGTCATTTGATGTCTGATCATTTACTGCTTTTC
Source organism: Oratosquilla oratoria (assembly GCF_046742065.1). NCBI lineage: Eukaryota > Metazoa > Arthropoda > Malacostraca > Stomatopoda > Squillidae > Oratosquilla > Oratosquilla oratoria. The sequence continues at coordinate 65,320,890 of NC_134791.1, forward strand.
ATTGCGTATGTTGGCTTGAGATAATGATCAATAATTTATCCAATATGAACAAATATAAGAGCATATATCTGTACTTATCCTTCTCCGGCCACGTGGATCATCCCTGGCAAGTTTCTGAGCAGACTTCTCTTCTACTCCAAGTTTATAGACACCTTTTTTTTTTTTCAAAACTACGTTGCAGTGTCCACCCGGGTCATCTTTGCTAGAAATTACCCTATGAGCAGGAAGGCGAGTCACGTAGCGCTCGGAGACCAGGAAGGTTGTTCGTACCATGGCAGCAGCATCGGGTACTTCCTGGTTTGACACATGATCTCTCTAGTGTTAATCCCACGATCCTATGTTGTCTTTGCTTAAAAGCCTTAGAAAGGATCCCAGTCTAACACCCATGCAATAAGATATGAATTACAAAGGACCTGGAGATGCAGATAGTTTTCCTGCACAGGTTCGTCCGGATCTATATGGTTTAAAGTCATCTACCCTGACCAAGAAAAACGATGAACGCTCGCCATATTTAGTAGGATCGAATGTAATAGGCTCTATACAATGAATTTGGTGAATTATACAATTAAACACAAAATATCAACTTTCACCAGATTTTGTACGAAAGCCTATGAATGGTGCACCCAAATGTTATCATTCTTATTTTTCAGCAATGTATGACTATATGTAGTTGTAAAAAATTTATGATTATACAGTAGGGTCAGTAAGAGTAAATATTAAAGATGCCAAATCCATTTTCAAATAACATTGAGAACTTATAAATTGTCTCCGTATCAAGTCATTAATACAAAAATAAAGGTCATAGTAGCGCAACAGAAAATAGAATATGCAATAAGAAATAATTTCGAAACAAGTTTAGCGTTCCTACATGAAATTTCTTTTACTTGTCTTCTTTAGGAATATACAAAAAAATTAAATGATTTGTTCTCAACTCAACTCAAATCAGCCATCCTGAGTCCACTGCTGAACAAAGGCCTTCTTCATAGCATTCCATGATTCACACAACCGTGCCATCCTCTGCCACGTCACTCCTGCAAACTTCTTGATCTCGTCTCTCCACCTTTTGTCTGGTCTCCCTCTTCCACGCTTCCTATCTCGCGGCGTCCACTCAGTAACACACTTGCTCCATCGCTCATCAGTCCTTACCTGCCCAATTCCACTTCCTCTCTTTTACTGCCTCCACAATATCTTTCACTCTAGTCTGCTCTCTCACCCAACTTGCTCTCTTTCGGTTTCTCAGCTTCCAAGTCTCACACCAGTAAATTATTGCTGGTAGAATGCATTGATTGTAAACTTTACGTTTCAAACATAAAGGTAGAGAGCCTCTCAGGATTTTATTATACTTGTTTTATTATACTTACCAAACACTTTCCAACCAATTGTAATGCGTCTTTTTATTTCATTACCATGTTCTTTCGTCACATTCACCATCTGGCCTAAATAATTGTACTCCTTAACTTCCTCAAGATTTTCATCATCAATTACAATCTCTTTGCTTTGAACTTTCGTGTTGAACATTACTTTAGTTTTACTCTTATTCATATGTAAATGAATTAAAAAACCATGAAGATTATAACTTTAAAATAGCAAATAATAATAATAATAATGAGGAAAGTGAAGCGTAAATTATAAGGTGAGGAGTCTACCCGAGACCAGCATGTTTTCGATTACACTCGCAGCACACAAATGAAACTAATATGAGTTAGTTCATACCATAACTGCTTGACGTCGCATCAAAATTAAGATCATAGCAGTAAATAATGTTCATGGTGAACTTTACTGTTTATTCCAAAATTTGAAATAACATTTGCAAAATATTAAGTCTTCTTAGTGAAGTTTTCGCTGATGTACTTTTATCACAAATACGAGATCAGCAAGTAGCAAGTCAGGATCTTGAACAATTACACTTTACTCAAAAGATATCTGTCTCCCACCGAATCCAAGCAGTTTGTGTCCTAATCAAAGGCCAACTTAAATTTCGATAGACGCTACTGGTAGTTTATACCGACTTCAAAAAAGTGTTCAATTCGATTTGTAGAAAAACATTTGAAGATTCCATGGCTGTAAGGAGTGCCTAGCAAAACTATTAGTCTCATTTGTCCCCTGTACTAATTTTCTTCAGTTCTGCTCTGAAATGAATGGTAAAAGGACCTGTAGCTGCTAGTGAAAAGGGAGACAGCTCTTGCTTCACAGTGCGGTCACATTTCTTGCGAAATTTATGTATGTAGCCTACTAATATTGGCTTTCAAACTGTTAGATAAGAATGCGAAGCCATTAGATCTTAAGATCATTTATATTAAGATGTTTGGGATTGTCTTGGACTAAGCGACAGGCTTCTAAATTTTAAGAATTTAAATATTTCAGAGGGATTCATTATCTGAGCTGGTATAAATTGCATGATGTATAACGTGCCTAATTTTGTTGTAATTCTCTTATGTTTGCATGAGTAATGAGTACGAATTTGTTTATGAGAATGATTAATGGCCGCCTGTGTATTAAGGCAGGGCTGATGAAATAACTGACCCGATTCTAACAGCAACCTTTGAATAGTTCATCATTATGATACTTCTACGATAAGCAGCACCTATTCAATAGAGCGGATCAGAAATTGTATGTGATTACACTGACCATCTAATCACTTATCCTCCAGATTGAGGTCCTGTCTTACCCTGTATTTCTATCTCAAGTTCCCCAAGTTAGATTGCTCGATATCTTCATGGGGTTTAAGAAGTCTTACAACTCTGGACCACCCAGAGCCTAGGACATCTTATTTCAATATCAAAATTCAAATATCTATAAATCCGAGCCACAATTCATAGACATTCTTGGCCGGAGCATATGGTGCTGCTAATATCTTTGCAAGGAAATTAAGCTAGTAACTTCTTGTAGGTCCATGTGATCCTTGTTTTCCTGTATGGATATTTTAAAGCCTTAATGTATCTAGATTGCTTTAATGCAAACCATCTGCAAAGAATAATGATGTACCACAAGAGAATTTGTGGAGTCTATGCCAGTAGGTGCTTGGAATGTTTGTGCAGGTAACAGTCACTGCTGGGAATAGGAGAAAATTGCGGGATTCAAACCCACAACTAAGAGAATGGGAAACCAGTATGCTTCCTATTACGCCATCGCTGAAGAGACAATTTGTAAAACCAGGATAAACTCGTTGATGCCTACTGCTTTATTTCCAAATACCAGATGAGGCTCCAGACAATGACACTAGTATGGCCTTGCTCATAGATAATCCAAAGTGGAAAGGCCATGGAAAAGATCACATGGGACATGTTTGAGTTAGACAAATCACATTTGTCTAGAAATAATAAGGATGGACGACAGTCTACCTGAGACCCTGTCAAGAATGACCAACACAGCTGGAGAAGGATAAATGTAACCATGCGTTTTCATAGATTCTGTTTCCATAGATTTGTTTATTAATTGAGTGATCAATCAATTAAAGACAAACTAAGGTACCTCAAGTTGTTGTCCGTGCAGGATATGATTAATCCTGACTGCAAAAAGCGATTTTGAATTCTCGAAGCTATGCCATCCACTCACCGATTGGTGCTTATATGTATAAATTATGTCATTTAATACTTTTACTATTTGTTTGATTACTGTCAATGTAGAAATTTGATCAATTAAAGTATAGAGGCAAAACCTAGCTGTTCATATGTGAAGTATTGTTATGACCTGATAAGACTAAGGATGATGACCTCGGCCATCTAGCGAAGGTAGGCTAACGGGGACATACCTGGGCAATCCAGTCGAGGTCCAAAATCGCAAAGATGTCAAGGAATTCTAATCAATCCTGCTGACGTTGAGAGAAACCTGTCTATTTTTCTTTCTCCTTTCCTTGTTTCTTTCCTTCTTTCATTTCGTCCTTCATTCTTACCTTTCTTTATTTTTTCTTTCTTTCCTTCCTTCTCCTTTTTTTTTTTTCATTTGTTCTGTATACTAGAATACTAAATACTATACCTGAAATAAAAAAAATCTGAATCCATGGTCAACTACTTAATGATTATGTAGATTTGTGCTCTCGCAGCAAAAAAAAATTATAAAGATTCTATTATACTTCAAATGAGAACCCAGATGAACTAGAATTATTTGCCTTGAACTAGAGTAACTTCTTTTCTCGTCTGATGAAATTAACTCGGTGCAACTGTTAGCGTAAAATTGTCTACAACTGACCTCCAATTTACGATCATTTATCTTGAACCACATGCCTCTCTTTACTTAAATCTCTTTTCTTAACTTAATACAATTGCTAACCTAAAGTTTCCTACTCCTAGGCTCTAATTTTGCCAAATATTGAGACATTTATCATTAAGTGTAAAAAATATTCTAATTGTTGATATGAAAAGGACAGTGGGAGTTCTATTTGTTTAAAACAATTCTTTCAGCATACAATCCTGTTTATTTGATCACGATCTTATCTATTAATCATTTTGAGAGTTTTATACATAATTACGCACTTAGCTAATAATCTATTCGTTATAGCATCAACTTACATATTTATTTCATTAATAATCCATATATCCATCTGGTCCCAAGGTCCTACAGCAGAACTAACGAATGATCAAAATATCCAGCAAGTAACCGTTCATTGAATTTATGAAGCAATTCTGAAGTCTACTCTTCCTTCTTTCTACTATCTTCCCTACATCACTCCTTAACTACCTCTCTATTTTTTTTTTCCTCTATATTGTTTCCTCGGACATAAGCGCTGGTAATCAGCGACAAGATACAAATACATACATACATACATACATACATACATACATACATACATACATACATACATACATACATACATACATACATACATACATACATACATACATACACACATAAATACACACATAAATACACACATAAATACATACACACATAAATACATACACACATAAATACATACACACATATATACATACACACATATATACATACACACATATATACATACACATAAATACATACACACATAGATACATACACACATAGATACATACACACATAAATACATACACGTATAAATACATACACACATAAATACATACACAAATAAATACATACACACATAGATACATACACACATAGACACATACACACATAGATACATACACACATAGATGCACACACACATAGATACATACACACAAATACATACACACATAAATACATACACACATAAATGCATACACACATAAATACATACACAGATAGATACATACACACGTAGATACATACACACATAGATACAAACAAACATAGATACATACACACAAAAATATATACACACATAAATACATACACACATAAATATATACACACATAAATACATGCACACATAAATACATGCACACATATATACATGGACACATAAATACATACACACATAAATACATACACGCATAAATACATACACGCATAAATACATACACGCATAAATACATACACGCATAATAAATACACGTATGAATACATACACGCATAAATACATACACGCATAAATACATACACGCATAAATACATACACGCATGAATACATACACCCATAAATACATACACGCATGAATACATACACGCATAAATACATATACGCATAAATACATACACGCATAAACACATACATACATAAGTACATATACGCATAAATACATACACGCATAAATACATGCACGAATAAATACATACACGCATAAATACATACACGCATAAATACATACACGCATAAATACATACACGAATAAATACATATACGCATAAATACACACACGCATAAATACATACACGTATAAATACATACAAGTCATAAATACATACACGCATAAATACAGACACGCATAAAAACATACACGCATAAATACATACACACATAAGTACATACACACATTGGTACATACACACATAAGTACATACACACATAAATACATACACGCATAAATACATACACACATAAATACATATACGCATAAATACATACACACATAAATATCATACACGCATAAATACATACACACATGAATACATACACACATAAATACATACACATAATTACATACAAACATAAATACATACACATAAATATATACGCACATAAATACATACGCACATAAATACATACGCACATAAATACAGACACACATAAATACATACACACATAAATTCATACACACATAAATACATACACACATAAATACATACGCACATAAATACATGCACACATAAATACATACACACATAAATACATACACACATAAATTCATACATACATAAATACATACACACATAAATACATACACATAAATACATACACATATATAGATACATACATAAATATATAAACACATAAATACATATACATAAATACATACACACATAAGTACATACACACATAAATACATACACACATAAATATATACACTCATAAATACATACATAAATACATACACACATAAATACATACACACATAAATACATACACACATAATTACATACACACATAAATACATACGCACATAAATATACACACACATAAATACATACGCACATAAATACATACACATATAAATACATGCACACATAAATACATACACATATAAATACATACACACATAAATACATATACACATAAATACATACACACATAAATACATACACACATAAATGTATACACACATAAATACATACACACATAAACATGCACACATAAACACACAAATAAACACACACATAAACACACACACATAAACACACACACCTAAACGAACACACATACACACACACTCATGAACACACACACATAAAGACACACACACATGAACACACACACATAAACACACACACATAAACACACACACATAAACACACACACATGAACACACACACATAAACACACACACATAAACACACACACATAAACACACACACATAAATACACACACATAAACACACACACATAAATACATACACATAAATACACACACACATAAATACACACACACACAAATACACACACACACACACATAAATACACACACACACACACACACACACACACACACACACACACACACACACACACACACACACACACACACACACACACACACACACACACACACACACACACACACACACACACACACACACACACACACACACACACACACACACACACACACACACACACACACACACACACACACACACACACATACACACATACATACATACATACATACATACATACATACATACATACATACATACATACATACATACATACATACATACATACATACATACATACATACGGGGTTAGTCTGACTAGAGAAATGCTAGTCAGAGGAACTTCAATCCTGCATATCGAAAGAGATTACTCCCGTCTACGTATATTGGAAGCCCTTTATATAAAAAACAAAAACCCTTCTCTCAACTCATAAATCACTGATATGTACATAATTCCTAGCCTTAGAAATTTCTAAAACAGTTATAAAATTGTTAGAGAAGAGGACGAACGGCGTACGGTTCAGGCAGGTTCGCAAGCGGGATCCCAGGTCAATGCTTAGATCCCTATTGGCCAGCCTCGACCAATCACGTTCCTCCTTTTCTTCCATTCTGTACTTAGTTCCGTATATAAACTGTTCCCTTCTTTGCCTGTACCATAACCTGAAGATGACCTATGCATGTCGAAAGCTTGTTTTAATAAAGTGTTCTTCATCTACAAGAACTTTCTATGTCTTTCGGACAACTTTTATGGGAGCTACCCATTGCTCACCGTTCCATCGTCAGAGATGTAGAACTTCTCAGCAAAAAAGTCGTGAACGCAGAAGCTGTTGTGAACTTCAATCAAAACATACATACATACATACATAAAATACATACATACATACATACATACATACATACATACATACATACATACATACATACATACATACATACATACATACATACATACATACATACATACATACATACATACATACATACATACATACATACATACATACATACATACATACATACATACATACATACATACATACATACATACATACATACATACATACATACATACATTGTTACTGGCTTGCTTAAAATGTGCCGATGTACTCCAGGACTCAGGAGTAGTGCCCAGGCCTGTAAGGTGCGGATACTGATAGTTTACGAATGCACGAAGTAGCCGTAACAAAGTACGTTCGTAGTGGCTCTCGGATTAAATTTTTACACACGTAAAGGCAAGTCGAGAAATCTAATACTATAAAAACATTTAATATTCACCATCACCGATACATATAAATATATCCCGAAGGATGACAGATATACAGATACAATGGAACAAAAATGTATACAAAAAAAAATTAAACGCATGGGAAATGTTCCCAAATATATAGTAAATACATAACATAAAAGACAAATAGAAAAGAGGGGATTCCACTTCTACCAGATACAAGAGTGGATACTTAGATTAGTTGTAGACGGAACGAGGCTTGTCCTGGGAGAGAAGGCCGGTGGTTGGACGGCTGGTGAAACAGGCTGGAACTGAGCGTATGGAGACCTTGAAGAAGCCACGGGTCTGGGATATTGGAGCGAGTGTCAGTTCCGATGGGGGTGACCGCCTTTAAGTAGTGGGTCGAAGTGGGCGGAGCTATGACGTGGGCCTCGTCAGCTACGAGTCCGGTTTGAAACAGGATCGAACCAACAACCCATTGAAGCTGGTAGCAAGTTGTTGACTTGGAGGGGGGGGCGGTGATAGGTCGTTTAAGAGAGCCTTTGAATTGTCGTGGTTTGGGGTTGACAGAAGAAAAGGACGGTGGTGACAAGTGACTATAACAACCGCCTTCCAGAAATCCAGCGTAAAGGGGTGGAGCTGGGCTACAGGTCCTTTAGTCAGTGGGAGCTGTTTGGGCGTCTTCTCCTCTGGAGAATGTGTCTGCTGGGATGTTATCTTCACTCTTTATGTGATTCATCCGGAAGTTAAAAGCTTGGAGCTGGAGAGCCCACCGAAGAATGCGTTGGTTGGCGAGTCTGGTCTTTTCAATAAAGATGAGAGAATTGTGGTCACTGTAGACAAGGGTCTCGTGTCCAGGATAGCTTAAATAACACTCGAAGTGCTTGAAGGCAGAGGCGAGGGCCAAACCTTCTTTTTCCACCGTGGAGTAGGAGCGTTGATAGGGCAGTAATTTGGCTGAGTAGTAGCTAACCGGGTGGAGAGTGGGGGAGTGGTCGTCGTCTTGGAGAAGGACACCTCCTATCCCCTCTCCGGAGGCGTCTATTTGGAGGACGAAGGGGCGTGAGTAGTCGGGAGTCCTAAGTACGGGCTCGGTGCTCAGGAAACGTTGGAGGGCTTCAAAGGAGTCTTGGCAGGCGGGGGACCAGACAAACTTCTCTTTAGGGCTGGTCAGGGCTGTGAGGGGGGCCGCTATTGCCGAGAAGTTGCGGCAAAAGCGACGGTAGAACTCTGCCATTCCCAAGAACCTTTGGAACGATTACCGGTTGACTGGGACATGGAAGTTGAGGATGGCCTAAATGTTGGCCATCTTGGGTCGGCACAGCCCGTGGCCAACCTCATGCCCTAGGTAGGTGATCGTAGCTCAGTCGAACTCTGATTTGGACAAGTTGACCATGAATCCTGCGGTGGAGGGGCGATCTAGATGGGAGTTTAGTCTGGTGAGGTGGTCTTCCCATGAATCTGCCAAAACAAGAAGATCGTCATGATAGGCAAAAGTGTTGTCTAATCTAGAGATGATATGATTGATGGCCCACTGAAAGGTGGCAGAAGCGTTACACAGCCCAAAAGGGAGGACCAGGTACTTATACAAGCCAAGAGGGATTACAAAGGAAGAGAGAATTTTGGCTTCAGGAGTTAGTTTGATCTGGTGGTACCCCTTGATTAGGTCTATCTTGGAGATGAAACGGGATTTCCCTACCCGGTTGACTAAAGTGGCGATACGGGGGAAGGGGTAACGGCCCTTAACTGTAGCGGAGTTAAATCTACGGTAGTCCACGCAGAGTCTCCAACTTCCGTCTTCCTTGGGGACCAGCAGAGCAGGGGATGCCCAGGGAGAGGAGCTTGGTTCTGCCAGACGATGTTCCACCAGGTAGTCCACCTCAGCTTTCATAATTTTGAGTTTATGGGGGTTGAGACGATAAGGGGCCTGGTGAATAGGAGAAGTGTTAGGAAGAAGTTTTATGTCGTGTTCAACCGTAGTACACAACCCTGGGTGGTCTGCAAAGACGGTAGGGTGTTTTTGGTTTAAGTGGGCAAGGAATTGGAATGGGTTAGAGAGGAGGGAGGAGTTAAGCTAGAGAATGGTAGGATCGTTATTTTGTACTGGGAGAATTGATTAACCTTCTGGGTTTTGGTTACAATGGATAGGTCTCGGGGAGTCATCAGCAGGTTGTCTCCTTGGGTATTCTTTCATCAGATTTACATGAACAAGTTTGGGCCTTTTCGCCTGTCAGGAAAAGAACAACGTAGTTGAGTTTATTAAGGCGGGGAGAAACTATACAGGGACTTTGAAACTTGTGGGTGAGGGTAGCTCCAGGTATGGGCAGATACAGGTAAACCTCATCACCGGGTTTAAAGGTTCGAACCTTGGCTTTCTGGTCAAAATGGGTTTTCATTTTGGCTTGAGACGCGGCGAAGTTCTCTAAGGCAATGCTTCGGACTACTTTCAATCGGTGTTTTAATTTATCAATATATTGGTTCACCATCTATTTGGGATGTTGAGGGGCCTCTTGATACCATTGTTCCTTAAGGATCTTAAGGGATCCTCTTATTTGGCGACCGTACAGCAGTTCGAAGGGAGAAAACCCTAACGAGGACTGTACGGTTTCCCTTACAGCAAATAACATGAGGGATAGTCCTTCATCCTAATCAAAATGTGAATTTAAGCAAAATTTTCGAAGCATGGCCTTGAGTGTCTGATGGAACCGTCCAAGAACGCCCTGAGTTTTAGGATGATAAACGGTGGATAAGGTTTTTGGTAATGTCTAATTTTTCTAGTACACTGGTAAAAAGGTCACTGGTGAAGTTTGTTCCTATGTCAGATTGGATCTCTTTGGGCAGACCCACTTAAGTGAAAAAGTTTTACAGGGTGTTTGCTATGACTCGAACATTAATTTTCTTCAGAGGAAAAGCTTCAAGGTACCTAATTACCGGATACATTACAGTGAGGACATATTGGTTTCCTTTCTTTGTCTTGGGCCATGGCCCCACACAATCGATGATTACTTTTTCAAACGGTTCACCAGAGACGAGGATGGGGTTCAGAGGAGCTTGTGGGATTTTCTGGTTGGGTTTTCCCACAATCTGACAACTATGGCAGGTCCTAACCTAATCAGTGACGGTCTTCTTTAGACTGGGCCAGAAAAAGTGCCCATTGATTCGATCGTAGGTCTTGCAAATACCTAGATGCCCTCCAGAACCATCATGAGCAATCTGGATGATACCGGGTTGGATAGAACGGGGGATGACAATTTGGTGTCATTTGACCCAAATATCGAGATTAGAATGGGAAGGGGGTCTGTTTATTTTCATTAGGATTCCCTTTTGGTAGTGGAATCCAGGGAAGTGGTCAACTTCTTCTCGGGAACTGACTACTACTATATGGAAGTTTTGGAGGGTGGTATCTTAGAGTTGAGCTCTTGATAGATTTTCAGAGGATATGACTTGGTTAGGAAGATCAAATGTACTGGGCAGTGTGGGGTCTACAGGACGATTTTGTGAGCGGGTGACCGCACACAAAAGGAAAAATTTCGGGGTGCAAGTGGTCTTCTACCAGAGTAGGGCTTAGGTCACAGGGAGGATTTACCATCTCGGGCGGAGGGACTACTAGGGAGCCGGCGAGATCGTTACCAAGGATGAGATCAACTCTTGGAATATGCAGGGGTTTGTGCCAGATATCGATCTCCACTTCTTTTTTAAATAATTTACTCTTGAGGAATACATTGATCAGTTCTGTGAACTGAACCGAGGACAGATCACTTATGGTTACTTTGAGTCCAGTGATTCTGGTCCCAATCTCGGGTAGAGTAGATTTTATAATAATGGACTGAGCGACACCAGTGTTTCTAAGAACAGTAATGGGGAGGAAATGACCGTTTCGTGAGAGGGCGATTTCACCTTGAGATTTGAAATCTTGGAAAATATCTTTCTGGGATTAAGAGCCAGCTTTTACAACATGGGACATGGGTCTTGGAGGGTTTTGTGAGTTAGACTTTTCCTTGGGGGGAATTTACTTTGACGTTTATATAATTCTTTTTGCTGGTTAGTGAATGAGGAGGTTCTACAGCCTGGAGATTTACATCCAGAAGTACGGTGACCAGGCTTCTTACAGTAGTTACAGGTATCGGAGGAAGGAGGGGTATACCTAAGCCGTTTATCATCCTGAGACGCGAGGGAATCTGCTGATGACTTTACACGTGAACGCTCGCGTTGTGATCCCAACCTGTGCACCACCGTAAATTGATCGGCCAACAGGGTAGCCTCATTCAAGTCTAGTATATCCTTGTCAGTAATATACATCATTACTTGAAATTGAATTCTTCGTTTGAACTCCTCAATGACCATCAAGTTTACCAATTGATCATACGTGTTAATTTTGCGGGAGGAGAGCCATCGCTTGAAGAGCTTTTGCTTTTCGGCAGCAAATTCTACATAAGTTGAAGTTGAAGTTTTTAACAAGTTTCTAAATTTTTCCCCCATAGGATTCTGGGGTAACTTGATAGGCATTAAGGATACTGGTTTTGACTCTGTTATAAGAGGTATACTCCTCAAGACTGTTAAAGACCGTGGCGGCGGTTCCTACTAGTTTACTTTGAATAAGCCATACCCATACTTCCTCGGGCCAATTGAGGTGTACTGCGAGTCTTTCGAACTGTCGAAAGAAGTACTTCGGTTCTGACTCGTCAAAAGGGGAGATAGAGGCTATGTTGTGGTATAGTTGGATGGAAGTCTTTGTCTCTCTATTATATTGAGCTAATTCTATCTCGTGTCTCTGTTCACGTTCTTTCATCTCACGTTCAAATTCTTTCATCTCACGTTCATGTTCTTTCATCTCACGTTCATGTTCACGCTGACGTTTACGCTCTTCTCGCTCATATTCAACGGTCTCTTTCTAACTTAAATCTTCTAGTTCTAATGAAACTATTGATCTATTCGTGTAGTCAGGGGTAGGGCGGATAATACTGGGATTTGGTTCGGTGTTTAGTGTTTGGTCGTGTGTGGCTGTCTCTGCTGTTTCTACTTCTGTGTCTGATTCTACATTACATCCTGTGGTTCCACTAGTGCCGGGAAGTAATTGATAGGCGTCAACATCTAAGACTTCCAAATCAATGAGGCGATTTATGACAATGTTTCTAAGCTCTCTTTTGTTAAGAGAAGGAGGGACATTTATATGATAAGAATTCCACTCCAATGAATTACGTTAACCAACTCTTGAACTTAACAAGGAATAGACGGGACGTTATTCAATGTTCGGTTAGAAGTGGAATCAGTGGGTTTGAAGTACCCAGGTCAGAAAATAATTGTTCTGGTGAATGTATGCTTGTTAGAATACCAGCGCTCAGGACTACCCAACCGAAACTACAGATAGCTTGCATAGAAAGAGTCCGCTTTGAACAAGGGTCGTTGATCTCCCATTCGGGCGTTGAACCGACTGAGGTGAACAACGGGTCTGGATTCTAGTTAGCACGACTTACTGTGCGAGTATAGAAAACTTTGGATATTGCTAGGAGCAAACAAACTCCTTATACAAATACTAGGAAAGTTTCTACGTAAGTCATAATATTTGACTGAGGGCTTAGAGTAAGTACAGAAGTTTAGGTGGGGCCGACAGTTAACTCGAGGATTAGAAGCTGAATATCGAGTGAATGGGTGAGTTATAGTAGCGCCAAGAATTGCCGGTTCTCCTTTGGAACCATAAAATAAATAGCTGGCTTGATCGGACATATAAATGTCGAGTAGTTTGGGCGGGAGGGGGCAGGGGGAGGAGTAAGAGATCTCACGCTTAAAAAAAAATCGATTTCTTTCACCATAGAAGAAAATAGAGATAAATAGTTATAGTAGGAAATTTTTAATTTGTCGGAATGACAAGCGCGATAATATTGATCTGTATCGTGATGGTTACTACGAAAAGAAATTGAAAGACTTCTGAAAAAAATCCAAGTTCGTTAATTTACGTATGGTAAACTAAACCGTGGACAGGCCCCCATTTGTTACGGGAGTAGTGGCCAGGTCTATAAGGTGTGGAAACTGATAGTTTACAAAGGCACGAAGCAGCCGTAACAAAATACGTTCGTAGTGGTTCTCGAATTAGATTTTTACACACGTAAAGGCAAGTCGAGAAGTCTAATACCATAAAAACATTTAATATTCACCATCACCGATACATATAAATATATCCCGAGTGATGACAGATATTATACAAAGAGATACAATGGAACAAAAATGTATACAAAAAGGTTAAACACATGGGAAATGTTCCCAAATCTACAGTTAATACATAATAAGAAAGACAAATAGAAAAAAAGGGGGGGGTGAGATTCCACTTCTACCAGGTACAAGAGTGGATACTTAGATTAGTTGTAGACGGAACGAGGCTTGTCCTGGGAGAGAAGGTTGGTGGCTGGACGGCTGGTGAAACAAGCTGGTTGAGCGTATGGAGACCTTGAAAAAGCCACGGGTCTGGGATATTGGAGCGAGTGTCAGTTCCTTTTTTTTTTTTTTTTTTTTTTTTTTTTTGTTTTTTTTTTTTTTTTTTTTTTTTTATCTTAAGGCTATCGACCCACAAGGGGATCATAAAGCCTGGTGTGAACCTGCGATCCTGTTTGATTTATCATTATAATTTCCACAACAGTCTTGTTGTGCGCAAATAATACACTACTTTGTCAATAAGGAAACAGTCATTGCCAAAAGATTTGTCACGTTTAACTGAATTTTGATGAGTCTGAAATGATGTATAAGCACCTGGCGATGTGTGCTATATTTCGTGCAGTACATAAGTATGTGTCTAATAGATAGTGTAGTGTTACAGGTGTTGCACTGGGGAGGAAATACGCCAGTGATATAAGGATCTAGGTAGGTGATGTAGGTGGAATTCATCTTCAGCCTTGCTATGGCAATTTCCTCCCGTCTATTGCTTCTGTATGATGTTGACCAGTCTGTTAAATGCTCATTTTGTTTATGTGTGATATGGAGATCGTCCCACTGGTGTTGCCAGTGGGCGTGTAACTGTTTTCTTAAGATTGAATTGAAAGTGTCTGTTTCTATGGATATACCTATAATAGAGTCATTTTCTAACGCAGATTTGGCCAGCGTGTCCACTTTCTCGTTCCCGGAAATCCCAATGTAGCTGGGTACCCAAGAGAGAGTAATAGACTTGTTGGTCGTCGAAAGTGCGCTAATGATTTTGCCCAGTAGAGAATTCCCCATTTGGTTACCTGACTTAATTGACTGCAATGCACTCAAAGAATCTGAGAAAAAAAACAAAGTTACTATGTGTGTCAGAGTGAGCCTTTTCTATAGCTTTGTATATTCCAAAGAGTTCGGCAATATAAATGCTCGTATGGTCCGGCAATCTGAACATCATCTGGGTGGTGGAGCTATATAACCCTGTCCCTGTCTTACGGCCACACTTGCAACCATCCGTATAAAGTGCCCTGTGGCCAGTGTACCCGTTAAAGACTTGTAAGGCCTTCTGCCGGATTCTTCCACCGAGCACGATTTCTTGTGGAGGTCTTCGTTGATGTTGACGTTCAGGGTGACCTTTTCCCACGGTGGTATGTGGAACGTCTTCAATTTTTCAATAGACCACAGTGGCACTGAATACTGCTCGCACAAGGATCGGATCCTGATGGAAAAGGGATTAAGGCTGGAGTTGGTAAAGTGCTCGTATTGGGACGCCGCCCGCTTGCAGGGATGTCGTGGGATACGGAGCACTTTGGCGGCGTAGCGGAGTGTAAGAAGTTCGCGCCTGTAGTGGAGAGGGGGAGAACATTGGCTTCAACTTCCAGCCTCTCGACTCTTGTGCAGCGTAATGCTCCAAGTGCAAGTCGCAGGCCTTTGTTTTGGATGATATTCAGGGGTTGTAACGTGGTTGTTGTTGCCGAACCATAAATCTGACACCCATAGTCTAATTTAGATCTAATTAGGGACTCATAAATCATTAGCAAAGATTTCCTATGTGTTCCCCAATTTGTGCCCGTTAGTTTGCGTAGCAAATTAAGTCTCTTGTTGCACGCATCAACTAGGTACTTTACATAGACCTTCCAGTTTAGCCTGGAGTCCAGTTTCAGGCTAAGGAAAAAGGTTTAATTTTGTACTGGAATGGGATTTCTATGTAATTGCAGATAAATTTCTGCCTGGGCTCTGCATGAAAATACAACCACTGTTGACTTTACTTCCGAAAACTTAAATCCCCATTCGTCAGACCATTCCTGGAGCGAGTCCAGGGCAAGTTGTGCGCGAGAGCCGGAAAAACTAGCGTTCGATGAGGAATGCCAGATTCCGACGTCGTCAGCGTAAAATGAGTATTTAAGGTAGAGCAGGTAGAATATCGTTTATAAGTAACATGAATAATGTAGGGCTCAACACACTTCCCTGTGGTACGCCATTTTCTTGTATGTGTACTGATGAAAAGCAACCTTGAATTTTGACAGAGAATGTTCGTTCTAGTAAAAGAAAATTAACAAAAATAGGAAGATTCCCTCTAAATCTAAGTGCATAGAGTTTTTCGAGGATACCACGTTGCCATGCCATATCGTAGGCTCTTTCTAAATCTAAGAAACAAGCTACAAGGAAATCTTTCCCCTCGAAACTTGAAAGGATATCATGTTCTAAGTCGACCAAATGGTCGAGACTACTTCGATTTTTCCTGAAACCACATTGGGCAGGAACTTTTTAATCTTGAGAATAGGTATAACGTGGGCATGTCTCCATGTTTCTGGGAAGTCATGATTAATCCAGATTTTGTTGTATAGTTCCAGTAATTTGCTGAGTGAGACTGAATTTAGATGTTGCAGCATCTCATACCTAATCTCATCCGACCCAGAAGAGGTCCAACTACACGAGCTTAAAGCCTGTTTAAGCTCTTGTAGTTGGAAGGGAGTATTGTATTCGTGGTGTGTATGTGTACGGAAGACCAGTGGCTCTGCTTCAGGTCTTTGTTAATGCTGTAAGAATGTTAGCGAATAGTTATCTGTGTTGCTTGCTTGTATAAATGTTTCTGCTATTATGTTTGTGATGTCAAAATCGTCAAAATATTTATGGTAGGTGCATGTTTGCCGTCAATTCTTCGGACGGCTGACCAAATCTACGTTAGAGGGGTGTGCATGTTAATTGTCGAAATAAAATCACGCCAAGACTTTTGATTGGACTGTTTAATGATTTTACGGGCCTTTGCTTGCGCATTTTTTTAAAGTAATCAAGTTGGGTAAAATTGGGTGTTTTTAAAAGTTCGATAAGCCCTATTCCGATTGCAAAGTGATATTCTTCAGTCTGATGTCCAACAAGGAACTCTATGCTTGTGAAATGCCGAGGTCTTTGGCATGTACTTATGCGCTGAATTCAAAATAGATCATGTTAAGTTGAATACCTTGTCATCCATATTGTCCCCTGTGGTGTTGACACTGGTAGTACGTCGATACATTTCCCAGTTGGCTTTCCTCATGATGAATTTGGGACAGGGAGGGGGTGGGTTGTCTCCATAGGCTGGAGCAGCCGTAACGTGGTCACCCCCTATTTTTAGGATGACTGGAAAATGATCGCTGAGCATGGTGTCGTCATGCGTAGTCCATTCTATGCCATCAGACAGCGCAGGAGAAGATATGGATAAATCGATGCATGAAAAAGTGCCCCTAGCATTGTCTACACGACTGGGATCGCTAGTATTTAGGAGGACCAGGTTGTTGATATTCAGAACTGCCTCCATATGCTCCCCTCGAGCACATGTTCTACCACTCCCCCATATGTGATGGTGGGAGTTAAAGTCTCCGATTATAAGTTTATGGTGGGGCAGCTGTCTTATAAGTTTATTTACCTCCTGTAGCGGAAATGGGTGGTCTGAGGGTAAATATATGTAGCAAATAGAAGCAAGTTTGTTCTACAGTTTCGTTTTGACAACGACTGCCTCCAAGGTTGTGGATAGTGGCAGCTCCGCTTGGGGAAGGCAGTCGCTGACAGCAACTGCGATCCCCCCCCCCCCTTCCAGGCGCGAACCTGTCCTTCCTATAGATGGTAAAGTTTTTCAGGTGCAATTGAACACGGGGATTTAGGAATGTTTCCTGTAGACATATAACTGAGGGGTTGTTTGTAGAGTTGAAAATAGATAGGTCATTTCCTTTATTTCTAATACCTTGGCAATTCCACTGGATGATTTTTATTATTTTATTTCTTATTTCTTATTTATTTATTCTTTATTTATTTATTTGTTTGCTTAGATTTCCTCCTTTCTTGGCCTTAGTAGGAGAGTTGTGTTTTGCCCCCGATGCTCAATCTAGGCTGGATATCGGACTTAATAGTCGTTTGCAGGAGCCGGCGATCTCCATGGGGACATCCTCTTCCACATGTGTAGGCACACGTAGTGGAAGCTCTGGGATAGTCGGGGAAGGAAGGTGCGAGTGCGTGGTTTGTTTGGTAGGTGGGCAGATATCTTTGTTCTTATCGGAGTGCTTGCTTACAGTTTGTGTTTTAATGGTTCTGTATGTTTTCTTAACTGCAGAAGCATAGGAAGTTGCTCCGGAGGGACTAGCTGGGGTAGGTTGTCTTTCCATCACACGCTTCCGTGCTTCGTAGAAAGAGATGCCACAGGTTGCCTTCTCGGTACAAATTTCTTTTTCTATTTTGAAGGTGGGACAATCTCGAGAGGTGGATGCATGCTTGTTGGTAGAGGGGCAGTCGACACATTGAAATACATTTGTAGGGCAGGCATCTGTAGGATGTTCGCCTGCAAAATTATCGCACACGATCGTTTGGCTATCACAAAACTTAGCAAGATGACCATATATAAAACACTTATTACAGCGCAAATGGTTGGGGACATATGGTCGTACTGAGACATGGATATATCCAACTTTGACATGGTCAGGGAGGGTTGTAGTGTTGGAGGTGAGGATGATGAGGGACGTGTTCACTCGCATGTTCTTTTCCCGGTCCAGTCGCATTATGAATTTGACATCTAGAATTCCTTCGTCTTTCATTTCTTTGAGGATGTCAGACTTGTCCATGGTCGTCAAATATCTGCAGTGGATTACTCCTCTGCAGGAGTTGAGTGACCTAGGGAGGGAGGAAACAACATCGAAAGTATGAAACTTCTTGGCCTTAAGTCGCGTGTGGCTTTCCCAGAGTTGGTGTTAACTTGGACATCTCCGCTTCTAAGTTTCTTAACCTGGTTGATATAATCAGTATGAGAAGACAGACATTTCTTCAGAATAAAGGGATTAAGTTCAGCTAATTGGATTTGGTCAGAGTGAAGAAAAACGTGCCTAGCCTTATCCGGGTCGATATTAGGGTCGTCAGGGGAGGTGTTTTTAGTTTGCAGAGGTGGAGTTGAAGACTCCATTCTGCACGTCGGGGTGGGGGACAAGCCTCCTGCTACACAATAAATGTGCTCAGAAGAGCCGAAGGGACAATACTATAGGGGTCACACAATTCCTTGGCGACTGGCGACAGCCGCGTGGAATGACACGCTGTGTGCCCAGTGGGGACTGGGTCTACACTACTCTAAACTACGACAAATTTATACTAGATTTCGCCGGGTCAGATGACCGAGGAGTCTCACGAGTCAGCAAGGACTCGTGCGGATCCCAGAGAGCTACGAAGAGACGGATAGGTCAAGGAGAGAGAGAAAGAGCTGGGAAATGCCCAGAAGTGGGTGGCAGTGTTAACCGCCAAGGATGAAAGCCATCTAACGTAACGTTGGATTATAAGAATTGGTCAACTCTAGAGAGTAGTCCTAGCAAATATGACTGTCCTTGTGCAAGTACCGACTGTCTGCTGCCAATTGCTGCTGACGTCTGTTGTTTTGGTTCCGATGTTGTGGGTCGAAGTGGCCGGAGCTATGACTTGGTCTCGTCAGCTTCGAGTCCGGTTTGAAACAGGATCGAACCAACTATCCATTAAAGCTGGTGGCAAGTTGTTGAATTGGAAGAAGGGGGGGGGGTGATAGATCGTTTAAGAGAGCCTATGAATAGTCGTGGTTCGGGTTGACAGAAGAAAATGACGGTGGAGACCAGTGACTATAACAACATACATACATACATACATACATACATACATACATACATACATACATACATACATACATACATACATACATACATACATACATACATACATACATACATACATACATACATACATCAAATCAGCCATCCTGAGTCCACTGCTGAACAAAGGCCTCCTTCATAGCATTCCATGAATCACACGACTGTACCATCCTCTGCCACGTCACTCCTGCAAACTTCTCGACCTCGTCTCTCCACCTTCCGTCTGGTCTCCCTCTTCCACGCTTCCTATCTCGCGGCGTCAACTCAGTAACACACTTGCTCCATTGCTCATTAGTCATTTGCACCAACTTACCTACCCAATTCCACTTCCTCTCTTTTACTGCCTCTACAATACCTTTCACTCTAGTCTGCTCTTTCACCCAACTTGCTCTCTTTCGGTCTCTCATTGTTATTCCTATCATCGATCTCTCCATTCTTCTCTGTGCAGCCCTTAGCTTTGTTTCTATCACCCTCGTCAGCTTCCAAGTATCACACCAGTAAATTATTGCTGGTAGAATACATTGATTGTAAACTTTACGTTTCAACCATAAAAGGAGAGAGCCTCTCAGGATTTTATTATACTTACCAAACACTTTCCAAGCAATTGTAATGCGTCTTTTTATTTCATTATCATGATCTTTCGTCACTTTCACCATCTGGCCTAAATAATTATACTCATCAACTTCCCCAAGACTCTCATCATCAATTACAATCTCTTTGCTTTGAACTTTCGTGTTGAACATTACTTTGGTTTTACTTTTATTCATTTTTAAACCTACTTTGACACTTTCCTTGTTTAGATCGCTCAGCATATCTTGAAAGTCTTCTGCTCTTTCTGAAATAAGAATGATGTCATCCGCAAATCTTAGGTGGTTCAAACATTCGCCATTAATCTTCAAACCTTTCTTTTCCCAACTCAATCTTCTGAAAATATATTCTAAACAAGCTGTAAATAGTTTGGGTGAAATTGTATCGCCTTGCCGTACTCCTTTCTCGATCTTGGTCTTTTCTGTATCTTTATGTAGTCGAACTGTTGCGGTACCTTCCGCATAAATCTTTTCTAAAACCCTTACGATCTGTTAGTTTGTACCCCGTTTGCGAAGCGAGTTTAGTATTGCTATTTGTTCTACCGAGTCAAAGGCCTTCTCGTAATCTACAAAAGCTAAACACAGAGGTATATTGTATTCTGTCGTTTTCTCGATTAGTTGATCTATCGCCTGCAAATGGTCTAGAGTTGAATATCCGTTTCTAAAGCCTGCCTGTTTTCTCGGTTGGTTTCCATATAAAACTTGACTTAGTCTATTTGTAGGGATCTTGGAGAACACTTTATATACGTTTGATAGCAACCTAATCGGTACACCACTAACGTCTACACATGAATTTACTGACTCAACTACGGTCTTCGACGAGTAAAGCTCTTGGTAAAATTCTTCTACTCTTTTTGCCATTTTGTCTCTACATTTAATTATTTCTCCATTTCTATCTTTCAAACATATCATTTGCTGTCTTCTAAAGCATGTCTGCGCTCGGTCACATTAATACTTTTACCTTTTTCAATAGTTTCCTCCATTTCATCCATGTTTCTCTTTCTTTTCTCTAATCTCTGTCTTTTGTTGATAAGCTTGTTTAGTTCTACTTTTTCTATTTCGTCTCTCCTGCTTTTAATCTGCATGGTCTTTCTTCTTTTAATTAGGTCATTTGTAGCTTTGGAGTATTTCTTTTCTCTAATGTTTATTGTATTTTCTACTTTCTCTGCTGATTCCTTAATGATATTCACTAAATTCACTTTAATATCTTCCACGCTGTCCTCGTTAGTTCTTAGAGCTTCGAATCTATTTCTAATTTCTACATACAGTACATACATACATACATACATACATACATACATACATACATACATACATACATACATACATACATGTATACATATATATACACATATATACATACATACATACATACATACATACATACATACATACATACATACATACATACATACATACATACATACATATATACATACATACATACATACATACATACATACATACATACATACATACATACATACATACATACATACATACATACATACACATTTATCCCCCTAAAGTCATTACGGAAAAATAGTAATACTCCCAAATGGATGACGGACAGATTGAAACATGAGATCGGAATGAAAAGAGGACTTTACGTGAAAATAAAAAACGGGGAATCACACTTTAGATCAAGATATAACGAAATAGCAAAGCTGGTTAAATGGAATACACGTACAGCGAAATGTTATTATGTAATTAAGGTTGCCAGTCAAGAAAAATCCAACCTCTTTCACCTCTATAGAACAAAAAATAAAGAAATAATAGGACCAATTAAAAACGATGAAAATGTCATGATAGAATCAGAGGAAAAAATGAGTGAGGAGTTTAATAATTATTTTCTATCGCTGTTTACTAATGAGAGGTTAGATAAAGTACCTGACAGCGATCTGATTTCCAGAGGGGACGAAGGAAGTAGTCTATCTAATATCAGCATTAGTAATGAAGAAGTAATCAAGTAGATTTAAAGACTTAAAGCTACAAAATCTCTGGGTCCAGACGAAATTTTTCCAAGAATGCTTAAGGAGTGTAAATTTGAAATTTGCGACCCGTTAACTAAAATATTCAATAAATCGGTTGATACTGATTTTGTGCCAATTGCTTGGGGGCAGGAAAACGTTGTTCCTGTTTTTAAGAAGGGAGATAGATCGTCTATATGCAACTACAGGCCAATCAGTTTGACATCGGTTATAGGAAAAATGCTTGAATCAATGATAGTAAATAGACTCAGAGAACACATCGAAGGACATAATTTAATTCGTGATTCACAGCATGGTTTCTCCAAGGGTAAGTCATGTGTGACTAATCTTCTATCCTTTTACACTAAGTATATAAGGCGTCAGATAACAATGATAATTACGATGTTATTTACCTTGACTTTAGCAAAACGTTCGACAAGGTGCCACACCAGAGACTACTAAATAAAATCAAAGCCCATGTCATAGGAGGAAAAGTGTTAGAATGGATTAGAGCTTGGATTAATAACAGAAAACAGCGGGTCACCATAAATGGAATAAAATCTAGGTGGGGCAATGTTACTTGTGGGGTCCCACAGTGCTCGGTTTTGGGTCCCTTGTTGTTCATTATGTACATAAACGACGTAGACGATGGGATGAATAGTGATGTTAGTAAGTTTGCGGACGACACTAAAATAGGACGCCTAATTAGGTCAGGAGATGACGCAGAGATTCTGCAGGATAATCTTAATAAATTGCTAACATGGTCGGTGAAATGGTAAATGAACTTCAATATCTCTAAGTGTAGCGTGTTAAACGTAGGGCTACACAACCCCGAAAATAGATACAGCTTAGATAACACGTTTTTAGACAAATCTGAGTGCGAGAGGGACTTGGGAGTTCTGGTGAGTCCGGACCTTAAAACCAGGAAGCAGTGCATTAGCGCCAGAAATAAAGCTAACAGCTAACAGAGCATTAGGTTTCATTGCTAGGATGGTAATGAATAGAAGTGCAGAGGTAATTATTAAACTCTATCTAGCGATAGTTAGACCCACCCTTGATGATGCGGTACAGTTTTGGTCTCCGTCCTACAGAATGGACATCAATTCACTAGAATCAGTACAGAGAAGAATGACCGAAATGATACATGGACTCAGAAATTTGCCTTACGAAGAGAGGCTTAGACACCTTAACTTACACTCTCTGGAAAGACGCAGAGTGCGGGGTGATCTAATAGAAGTGTTCAAGTGGATCAAAGGTTATAACAAGGGTGATGCAAACAAGGTCATTATAATAAAACAACAGGGTAGGACTCGCAATAATGGGTATAAACTGGACAAATTTAGATTTAAGAAGGAAATAGGCAAGAATTGGTTTACTAATAGGGTGGTCGATGTAACCATGTAGTAAACGCTGAAACTATCAGTTGTTTTAAAAAACTATTAGACAACTTTATGGATGGGGATAACAGGTGGTGATGGATACGGAGCTGCCTAGTGTAGGCCTTATGGTCTCTTACAGTCTCCTTCATTCTTATGTTCTTATACATACATACATACATACATACATACATACATACATACATACATACATACATACATACATACATACATACATACATACATATATGCATAATATTAGACTAGTTGGGTAGCAGGTCCTCTATTAGGAAGATGTCTTTGAAATTTGCAGCAGCTTTTGCTGTCACGAGATTTTTTGTTGATATCCTTAAACTTTCTAATGCTGGCGAAATGTATAGAGCTGTGCTGTATAATGAAGTGTCCAAACAGGATTGGAGGCAAAGGTAGATGATAAGAAAATCTCTCTTCTAGTTTAATGCAAAGTTTTAAATATTAATCTATAAATAAGTAGTATTTCCCTGTTTCATACTTTTTATTAGTTCTTTCCTCCTGTGATACTGGTGTCATATCTACAATGGTACATTCCTTTATTCTAGAAAACCTATTATCATTGTAATATATTTTATTGATTAGTTGTTTTTTACACTTTCAATAACCAACATGAAAATGTGTCTGCCCCTGACGTTTCCCTCACTTCGGAGTTCTCGAATAGTTGAAAAACTTAATCTATTTTGACTGCTATGCTGTTTATTACATCTTTCTTGTCTTCATCCTTTTCTCTTGCAAATTCTTCTTACTTATTGATTACTGATTGAAAACTTTCATTTGTTATTTCAATTTTGTTTCTTGCTTTTTTAATATACTGTCTCTTCAACTTTCACTATAGATATTCTTTCTCTGTGATTCAGCTATAGTTGATCCGTACACTGAAGAACTACTTCCTTCTCCTTTTTTTTTTTTTTTTTTATCTTATTTTATCTTGTTTTATTTGATTTGATTTCATCTTATTTTATCTTGTTTTATTTGATTTGATTTCATCTTATTTTATCTTGTTTTATTTGATTTGATTTCATCTTATTTTATCTTGTTTTATTTGATTTGATTTCATCTTATTTTATCTTGTTTTATTTGATTTGATTTCATCTTCTGTTATCTTGTTTTACATTATTTTATCTTGTTTTACATTATTTTATCTTGTTTTACATTATTTTATCTTGTTTTACATTATTTTATCTTGTTTTACATTATTTTATCTTGTTTTACATTATTTTATCTTGTTTTACATTATTTCATCTTGTTTTACATTATTTTATCTTGTTTTACATTATTTTATCTTGTTTTACATTATTTTACATTATTTTACTTTATTTTACATTATTTTACATTATTTTACATTATTTTACATTATTTTACATTATTTTACATTATTTTACATTATTTTATATTATTTTACATTATTTTATCTTGTTTTACATTATTTTACATTATTTTACATTATTTTACATTATTTTACTTTATTTTACTTTATTTTACTTTATTTTACTTTATTTTACTTTATTTTACTTTATTTTACTTTATTTTACTTTATTTTACTTTATTTTACTTTATTTTACTTTATTTTACTTTATTTTACTTTATTTTACTTTATTTTACTTTATTCTACTTTATTCTATTTTACTTTATTTTACTTTATTTTACTTTATTCTACTTTATTCTACTTTATTTTTACTTTATTCTACTTTATTCTACTTTATTCTACTTTATTCTACTTTATTCTACTTTATTCTACTTTACTATACTTTACTCTACTTTATTTTACTTTATTCTACTTTATTCTACTTTATTCTACTTTATTCTACTTTATTCTACTTTATTCTACTTTATTCTACTTTATTCTACTTTATTCTACTTTATTCTACTTTATTCTACTTTATTCTACTTTATTCTACTTTATTCTACTTTATTCTACTTTATTCTACTTTAATCTACTTTACTCTACTTTATTTTCCTTTATTCTACTTTATTCTACTTTATTCTACTTTATTCTACTTTATTCTACTTTATTCTACTTTATTCTACTTTATTCTGCTTTATTCTACTTTATTTTCCTTTATTTTACTTTGTTTTACTTTGTTTTACTTTGTTTTACTTTGTTTTACTTGTTTTACTTGTTTTACTTGTTTTACTTGTTTTATTTATTTTATTTATTTTATTTATTTTATTTTTTTTATTTACTTTATTTCATTTATTTTATTTTTTTGTTTATTTTGTTTATTTTGTTTATTTTGTTTATTTTATTTATCATTTTATTTTTATTTATTTTTATTTATTTATTTTATTTATTTTATTAATTTCATCTATTTTATTTATTTTGTTTTTACTTTATTTTATTTGTTTTATTTATTTTATTTATTTTATTTATTTTATTTTTTATTTATTTTATTTATTTTATTTATTTTATTTATTTTATTTATTTTATTTATTTTATTTATTTTATTTATTTTATTTATTTTATTTATTTTATTTATTTTATTTATTTTATTTATTTTATTTATTTTATTTATTTTATTTATTTTATTTATTTTATCTATTTTATCTATTTTATTTATTCTATTATTTATTTTGTTTATTTGTTTTATTTTATTTATTTTATTTATATGTTTTATTTATTTTATTTATTGCATCTATTTTTTCTATTTTTCTATCTATTTCATTTATTTTATTTATTTTGTTTATTTTATTTCATTTTATTTTATTTATTCTATTCTATTTTATTATATTATATTTGATCTTATTTTATTGTATTTTATTGTTTTATTTTATTTCATTTTATTTTATTCTATTTTATTTCATTTTATTTTATTTTATTTTATCTTATTTTGTTTTGTTTTATTTTATTTATTTATCTATTTATTTTTTGTCTTCTATTTTTGCGCTTGTATATTCATTTTTGGCTCTTTTGTATTTTTATTCACCACTTCTACCGCTTTTTTTTTTCCCGCGCCAATGCGCGTCTTTTATTGACCTTTTTTTTACTTCTCTCCTAACCATCTTTGGCACTCAATTTATCACTCTTATGTTGTAAAAAGAATTGTAAATACCTCCCGTCCTTTCTTTGTTTCTTTATTTTCACTGAACTCACTCCAATCCACTTCATCGAAGCATTTTTCAATTTAACAAAGCGTTTATATGGTTGTATCCCCTTGTCTTTGCATTTCTTCCTTTATTTCTGTCTTTCTCACTTGTAGCATAAATCCTATTTATTTTCTCTCTATCTCATTTATTTATTATTTATCTATTTATTCATTTATTTATATATATATATTTGTTTTTACTTATTTACTTATTTACGTGTAGTTTCTTCTAATTTTCTTGCTTTCTTTTTTGTTCCATTCCCTCCTACCCAAATATTATTCTTAAATTTGTCTATACTTGTTAATTTCCATATTTTATCTATCAATTTATTCATCGTAGTTTGTAATTTGAATTTAACTTCACAGATCTTGCGCGTTTTTATGCATATCTGCCTAACATGAATACTTTTTTGTCTCTTCGTATATGCCTTCGTCATTCCCACTTATCATGTGCTATTTCGTTAACTTTCTGTTTTCCTTTTATTTCTTATTCTTTTCTTTCCATCCTACTGCAATGAAATATTTCTATTTGAATACAATTTCTCTTATCAACGCTTTTTTACTTATAAAAATGCTCTTCCTTCACATCTTCCCTCTTTTATACTTTTCATTTTCTTTCTAAACTGGAATTTTATCCTCTTTTTGTTAATCTAAGGAACCTTTTTTTTCTTGATTGATACTAACCCGAACAAAATCTAGAAAGTCTCTTCCGGATTAGAGAGATTAATGAAGGTAAATCTAGCTGGCTTTGACCCTCAGCTAAATAAAACCATCTAATGCCTGTAGTACCTGTCAAAGAAATTCTTTGAATATGTCACAGACTCAAATGTCTTTAAAAAGTTAACCAAGCACCAAAAGGAAAGTTGGTCAGTATAATCAACCATTTAATGGGAGA
>NC_134791.1:65354107-65376607 GCF_046742065.1 Oratosquilla oratoria
ATAGCAAACTGGATATTAAAAGAATGGAAAGAAGAACTAACAGACAAAATATATAACATAACAAATTGCTCACTCAAAGAAGGAAAATACCAGAAGATTGGGAAAATTTTGATATCGTACCAATTTATAAAGGAAATAAGAAATACCCAACAAATTACAGATAGTTTTCCTTACAAGCATGGTAGCCAAAATTTGTGAGAAAAAAAATATATAAAAAGTAAATGAATAAAACGCTACATCTGGAGGAGAACAATATACTAAATCCAAGACAATTCGGATTTAGACAGGGAATATAATGTGCCAAAAATCTGATTTGTTTTTACTCAAGACAACTAGATATAATACAGGATAGGGACGGATGGGCTGATTGTGCTTTCCTAGACCTCCAAAAAAGTTTGGATAAAATCCCACACAAAAAAGCTATTAAAAAAAAATTAAACCATTGGAGAAATACAAGGTAATCTACTTAAATGGATGGAGGACTTTTTACATAGGAGAAAAATGAGGGTAGTGCTCAGAGATAAGAGTTCTGCGTGGGAAAAGGTAATTAGTAGAGTTTGCTATTCATGTGAATGACATGGACGAGGGTGCGGAATGTTACATGAGCTTCTTTGCAGATGACGCAAAATTGTTAAAGTGAGTACTGAAACGGACTGTGATTCACTGCAGGGAGATCTGAACAGGGTTTGGGAATGGAGTCAGAAGTGGGAAGTGGAATTCAACATTAACAAATGAAGCATAATGGAATTTGGAAAAAGTAAAAAAAAAAAAAAAAGGATATCAGGACAATATAAAATTGGTGAAAGGGAAGTAAAGAAAGTGGGATTTGAAAAGGACCTGGGAGTAATCATCACAAAAGATATGTCCCCTGATAAACATATAAACAAAATTATTGGTAAAACCTATAACTTGCTAAGATCAATAAAAGTGGCTTTTACTTACTTGGACGAAGAAATGGTAAAGAAAATATTAGTCACTCTGATAAGGCCAAAACTGGAGTACGCAGCGACACTATGGTCACCCAGTACTAAACCGAATATAAGGAAGATTGAGACTCCAGGGAGCAACTACGAAGATGACTCCAACACTATCAAAAATGTCATATGAAGAAAGATTGTCAAAACTAGGATTTCCGACTCTAGAACAAAGAAGAAAAAGAGGTGGCTTGTTGACCATCTACAGAATTATGAGGGGTATATAAGTCCTTCATAGAGAAGACTTACTAAATTGGAAGAGAAACACAAGAGGCCATGTATTGTATGGTCAATAATAAAGGTGGAGTAAAACACGGCAGGTAAACTTCTATTGTAATTGTACGTGGAAAGTACAATCTACGTCTTCACTCACTCTCACAAAAGTCAAGAAATAACCTGTATGCACCCTAAGTAAGCTCACGACTGACTGCATGCGTGACAAGGCTTGAGTAGCGTGCCCTGAACAGTTGCTAATTCTAATTTATACAATTATTATGATTATTCACTCGCGCACAGAAATTTACATTCATACACCTTTCAGTTACACAACAACTTAAATTTTATAGTAATAATGATCTATAACCCATTCATTCAACTTTCGCATTACAAATAAATTGATAATTACTTAATAGGTACCAATGGCAAATAGTAAGTTCTCGAACATTCACGGTGACACGCATGTACATACACACATACATAAATTCTAACTACGCATTTATCTGAATCTACATGTAGCATAATGCTAACAAACTTAGAGTACAATAAACGCTCGGCCACGTGAAAGGAGCTGGCCTCAGCGACTTACAATGTAACTTACAAGAAGATATATTCAATTAGTACATGCAGGCATATGAACATTATATATAAATACATGGAGAACATACATGGAACATTAAAAATTTTAAAGGACGGTAGTGGAGAACATTTTGGCAGCTATAAGGGATTGAAAGCTCAAGAAGTATGACGGCTGCGAAGATTATATGGGTGGGAGACAGGGGACGTTGAAATGGGAGGGGAGGGGAGGAAGGGGTTCTGTGGGAGTCGTAGGGTCATTGTCACAGTCTACACCTCGAGAGAAAAGCTTAAGGGTGTCCAGGTGCATGATGGATTCTGTGTCTGAATGTAAGTGTTTTACTTTGACTTTGTTTGTGGGTTCTAGTGCGAGGACACGGAAAGGACCAAGGAATTTTGGTGAAAGTTTGGAAGATGGAGAATGGTTCTGGGCATATACGATGTCACCTATTGCAATGTTAGATTCACTCGCATTTTTATTGTGAAAACGGGACATCTCGTTTTTAGCGAAAGAAAGAGACTGAGTAATTCTCTTGAAGAGAGAGCTGAAATTTGAAAGTGAAACCTTTACAAAATCATCAAGGTTGTAAATGGGACCTATTTCTGAAGCAAGAAGGTCATATGGGAGTCGCTTGTCGGAGCCAAAGATGACAAAGTGAGGCGACTCTGATATGGACCTATTGATGGAACTGTTAAGGCAAGACTGAATCATAGGGACATGGTGATCCCAGGAGAGATGGAGGTCAGAAGCGAGGTGTCGGAGAACATTGAGAATCTTTCTGTTTTGGCGTTCAACAAGGCCATTTGAACTGGGGTGGTATGCAACGATATTACATTTTGTGATTTGAAAGGATTTGCAAATATTTGAAAGAATCTCATTGTTGAATTCCGTGCCATTGTCAGAGAGAAGAACTTTGGGAGTAGTGAAGGGGCAAATAACTTTGTCAATGAACGTCTTTGCAATTGTTGTCGCAGTCTTGTCTGGGATAGGTTCAAGTATGCAGAATCTGGAAAAATGGTCCATACACACAAACAGGTACTGGTTTCCACTAGAAGTGAGTGGTAATTTGAGAAGGTCAATAGCAACCATATCAAAGGGTTTGCTAGGGATTGGGTATGTCAATATGGGAACTTTACTCTGAATATGACCTTTATGGCTAGCACAAGAATGACAGGCGTCAATGTGGTTATGGATATCCTTTCTCATGGTAAGCCAAAAGTACTGAAGTCTGGCCTGTGTTAAGCATTTGTCTTTACCTGGATGTGCAGCAAGTGGAGAATCATGTAAAAGGAACAGAACTTCAGGTACTAAGTCAGAAGGAACTACGAGTTGTTGTACAAGTCTGTTTGGTTCATGCTTGTTGGAAAGTGTGGTTTCATGATAAAGAACATCATCGACAAGTCTGAAGTGGTCCAAGGAGGTAGGGAAGTCTGTAAGATCAGATGTATCTCCTGACTCGAGAGAAAATATCACACGTTTCCACATTGGGTCGGATCTTTGAGCTGCTTGTATACGCGCATGAGTAAGAGTGACTGGCTGAGGGAGGGAATTGATAGCAGCAACATTTCTAGAAAGTGCGTCTGCAACATGGTTTGCGGATCCACGCACATAAGAGAAGGTGGGATTGAATTCTTGAATAGTCAAGAACCATCGAGCAAGTTTCCCGGACAAGTTCTTGCCTTTGAAAAGTTGAAGAAGTGCCTGGTGGTCTGTATGGACTGTGACAGGATAGCCTAGAATGATTTCCTTAAAATGTCGGAGAGCATATATTACAGCAAGAGCTTCAATTTCTGTGACAGAATAGTTACGTTCAGCTTTGTTAAGGAGTCTGCTGGTAAAGGCAATAGGGCGAAGGTGTGTGTCTTGTTCTTGCATGAGGACAGCACCAAGACCTTGGAATGAGGCATCGGTGTAGAGAATAAAGGGCAAGTCATAGTTAGGGAAAGCTAAGACAGGAGCAGTTGTAAGGGCATCCTTTAAGTCTGCAAAGGCTTGTTCCTGGGCAGACGACCAGTGGAAAGGTACATCTTTCTTTAGCAGTGAAGTAAGAGGGGCTGCAATTTTTTAATAATTGCGGATGTACCTACGGTAATAACCTGAAAGACCAAGGAAGGAGCGAAGGTGCTCAAGGTCCTTTGGACGAGGGAAGTCAGCAACAGCTTTGACTTTATCAGGAACAGTAAGAATGCCATCAGAAGTTAGTATGTGTCCAAGAAAACGAATTTCTTTCTTAAGAAAGGAGCATTTGTTGAGTTTGAGTTTTAGGTTGGCATCTGCAAGACGAGAAAAGACTTGTTGAAGGGTGTGAATGTAGTCGGGTAAGGATTTGGAAGCTATGATGATGTCATCTAAATACATGAAGACATTTTCACCAATTAAGCCATCAAGTACGGTATACATAAGTCGTGTGAAGATAAAAGGAGCAGAGGTGAGACCCATAGCTAAACATTTGAATTGGAAATGACCAGAAGGGGTAGAAAAGGCTGTTAGAGACCTGCTTTCCGGAGCAAGAGGAATTTGAAAATATCCTGACATTAGGTCTAAAGTTGAAAAGACAGTGTTATTCTGACCAACAGAATGTAAGATTTCCTGGAGAACGGGAATGGGCGTCCTTTCGGGGACAGTGATTTTGTTAAGTTCTCTAAAATCAACAACAGGGCGAAATGTACCATCTGCTTTGGGAACAACAAATAGGGGAAAGTTCCACTCGGAAATAGACGGTTCTATGATATCCTGGGCAAGCATGTCTGCAATGAGCTTGTCCACAATCTTGCGCTTACTGTGCGGCAGTCTATAAGCCGGAATGTAGCAAGGTTTAGAGCCATCATGAAGGGGAATGTGGTGGTCAATGAGGTCCGTAGAACCTGGGGATTCACCTGGCAAAGCAATGACATGGCGAGGGGCATTGCATAAGGAAATTAAATCCTGTTGAGCATCGGGGAAGTCAAGGGGTTTGAAGTGAGATGCTTCAATAGGAACCTGTGCATGACGCACATCGGAGTTAATGGTACAAACTGGCAAGGAAGAATTTTGGTCATCAATTACTTTTACTCTTGAAGGATACACAAGAAAATCACATAAGTTAGTACCAAGTTTGAGGTGGAGGGGAGCATGAGTGTCATTGGCAACTAGAAAAGAAGTATGACCTTTCTTGGAGATAGTGCATAAGGCTGAAATTAGTGATATGCCTTTGACACGTGTGGATTCTGGTATACAGAGAACAGCACATTCCGGAGCTCGGAAAATGCGAAGCTGCACTTTGAAATACTCATGTGGTGGAAGAGTCACGTTTCTTGTTAACACTGCATGAGTAGTACGACACATTGTGGAAAGCACATCGGAGACAGGGGAGGAGGTAATTATTATATCATCCAAGGAAGGAGAAATCTGGATTTCTGTTGGAGAGAATTCTGTAGAAGGGTAAGGACATTTGGTATTCCTTTCCCTTGATTTAGGCATGCGAGAAGAACGCAAACACTTTGTACGGGTGGGAACTTTGAGCAAGGTAGGTTCACTAGAAGGAGGAAGTGAATTCTGAAGAGAAGGTTCAGATGATGGTTGTACAGTATCCTGGGACGTGGGACCTAGAGGAGAAAGGGAGGAAGTACTCTCTGTTTGAGTTTTCTGACTCTGGGTAGAGGGGGTAGGAGGAGCAACAATAGTGGGCACTGACACAGTTGGCATGCTGTGGGAGGGGGAGTTTGCAGAAGCGGGAAGTGCAGAAGTTGGGTGAGAAGTAGTCGCCAAATGTAGGGCTGGAATAAAATGACGACCATAAGCAATGCCATGACGTTGGGGAAAGACGCTAATTCCATGTTGCTGCATAGTGTCTAGTCCCAGAAGGACATCTGCAGGAAACTGTACATCAGCCACATAAAGAGGGATATGAATCTCTTGACTGTGCGGATGAAGAATTATAGGAAGATGGATCTTACCTAAAACTGGAAATGGAACACCATCTACGTTAGTAAGTTAGAGATCGGAAGGTTCCAAGATGGTAACATGCTTATAAGAAAGGCGGAGTTTGTGGAAGGTGGAAGAAGTTAAAATATTTACAGGAGAACCAGTATCTATGAAGAGAGATATAGGAATGGTATGAACAGTAGCAGGAATGGAAATAGCATTGGACCATGTGTTAGAGTTAGAAAGAGTACAAATGGGAAGGGTGAGTGGTGAGGATGGGATATGCATGCTAGGAGGGGGTGTCCTGAGAGAAAGAGAAGGAGATAGTCATTTAGGAGAAGAAGGGGAACTCCGACGGGAAGAGAAAGTCTGTTGGGAGGGGTTGGAGTTCAAAACACAACATTCTGCAGCCGTGTGGAAACATTTGCCATGGACGGGGCAAACTTTATCGGGAGGAGTGGAGAGACGAAGAGCGCACCTGTTAGCATAGTGGCTAGGGGTTTTGCAATAATAGCAAATAACCGTGGAACGTGAGAAGGATCTTTTTCTAGGGCGAGAAATAGATCTGGGACGGGAGGTGAATCTATGCCGAGAGGGAGATTGGGACACATGTGCAACTGATAAAGTAGGCTTGGGGATAGGGGCTGGCTGGGCAACAATGTCTGTCAGTGTCTTTGGTGACTCTTGGATCTGATGAGACAAGGTTGAGATGGTCATAGTAGGAGTGAATTGTATAGATTTAGTCTTGTTTAAGGTGTCTGGATGGAGAAGAGAAAGAAAGCGAAAGTAAGCAAAGAGGGACGCAACCTGGTTAAGGGACTGTAGGGCGCGAAAACACGAAAAATTCTGGAAAATTAACGAATTTTAGGTAAACATTTCAAAAGATTCTCTATGATGGTGGTAATACTTTGGCCAAATATTACAGCTCAATTCCGTTTCTTTTCTTATATATAAAATAAAATAGATAATTTTTTGGCAACCTCTGGCAACCCCATTGCATGAAAAAACATTCTGTATATTGAAATAAAGTCAAAATTTTGATAGCCAGTTCTGTTTTGTTTACTATAATTAATATATATGGAGATATCTGGCAACTTGCCCAACACTAATCGTCAATCACAACAAGGATCTCAGTATCTCTTCAAAGCTGAATGAGAAAGGATGTCGCCCTGTCGCGTATCTGTCAGCCTACCAGTCATGCATGCGATCGTATTATCTTTTATTCTACCAACAGGTATTCAAAAGATTCTCTATGATGGTTGTAACACCTCGACCAAATATTACAGCTCAATTCAGTTTCTTTTCTTATATATAAAATAAAATAGATATATTATTGGCGACATCTGGCAACCCCATTGCATGAAAAAAACATTCTGTATATTGAAATAAAGTCAAATTTTTGATAGCCAGTTCAGTTTTGTTTAAAGTTGTAAACGGAAACGTAAAAAAATAGACAATGTCACGAGTGAGCACGCGGCCGGAGGATTTTAAATTCCGGTGCGCTCCTTTAAACTTTAAATGACTCTCCTGAAAAGTTTATGTTTTTTATATTTAAATAGCCATATCTCTGTTTCTTTTTGTCCGATTTCATTCATTCTTTCGAATTTGTAAAGAGAAAGAGTAATTCTTTAATTTGATTAGAAAAAAAATAAAGGAAACTGTAACTTAATTTTTTTGTTTAATTTATCATAGCAGATTTTCACTGGTTTCTACTATTCAAAATAAAATATTCATAAAAAAAAATAAAAGAGAGTAGGAAAAAATCCAACTTAATGAAATTGTTTCCAAGACTCTAATCTTTCATTTCCTACATAGTAGGCTGATTACCTATGCCTATGGATACTTCAATGATTACAGATACTATCATAAAAAAAATAATAATAATAACTGCACGTAATATATACATGTTACTAAAACAATTTAGTATGCAATAATACTCTTTCCGATAGAGTAAGTATATATAAGTTCACCAAAGAAATTGAACAACTTTTATGACATGTTCACCTATAAGCACTTCCCACAGTCCCTTAAGGGAGATTTTTACATCTGCATCAACCCAGTTGGAAGATTCTAGTGTGGATTTTAGACGGGCCTTTAGATCTGATGCAAGTCTTGCAGCTTTTTCTTTTCTGACATAAGGGGGAGAATTGATTTGTAAGGCAAGGTCATATAGGGGAGTGAGAACACCAGGTATAGTGTGTTGGCCAAAGTGAGACTTAATTAAGTCAACATAAGCGGAATAATTGGTACATTCCTGAAACTCATCCGTTTGCAGGATGTCTCCGGCTATGGAGTCCAGATCAACAAAGCTGCGTAGAACACCAAGTTTTTCATCATCAGTAGTGCACTTTCTACGATTAATAGCCGCTTCGACATTGTTAAGGAATGAATGGAAGGGGATATTGGATCCTGTGAATTTGGGTAAGTCTACTGTGTCGTGTACAATAGTCATGAGTTGACGGGGTTGTTGGGTTGAGGAAGAAGCCATGTTGGTAGGGCTTAAACTTGGGGATGGGAACGGAGAAGGAGGTAGGGGTAGAAGGTCGCTCAGTGACACACTGAGTAGAGATAATAATTCTGGGGCGGGAGGAGGTGAAGGTGTTGATTTCGTGGATGTAGGTAGAATATTGAGGGAGGGGTTACGAAAAGGATCGTGAGGAAAGTCTGTCATATGGGATTTACACACTGCCAAAAGGTTGCCCACTTACCTTAGAATTAGTAGAAGACGTATTGAGATGTAGAGAGAAGACACAGAGGGATCGAAACACACAGGTGGAATGGAAGAGAAGTGGATTTTGCTGTAAACAGTGGAAGATTTTAGTAAAGGCACACAAAAGTATAGGTAAATATACACAATGCAAAGAAAAATTATAGGACTTATAATGAATTATGAAAAAAATATTTGGAGTAATTTGGCATATATATATAAAATGCAGATAGTAATAGTAATGAAGTAAAAACAACACAAAACTGTATCACTTGAATATCTGTAAAAGCAAAATATAACTGTCTATATTTCACACAATATGACTGTAATGTTATGAATTAATATATTACTGCACTTGAACACACGAGTATTTTTAAAAAGTTCAAGAATGCCACTTATGGAGGAGGGGCTCACTAAACCGCCTGGAATTGTCGTGTAACGGAGACGACGTCGGGAGGGTGATGTGGAGGGTAGAGCGCTTAACGAAGACGGCGGAGGTGGTTGGTGTCGCAATGGAGGTCGCGTGAAGATGTAGTCGGTGTCTCGGTGTGAGGAACGGAGAGCGGATGGAGGTGGCTGCGTATCATGCACGCGAGCTGGACCAGAGGAGGTGGTGGTAGTGGAGGAGGTGGTGGGGGCACGTCACGCACGTGAGACGGAGGTGAAAGGTGGTAACCTCGTTTGACGTGACGATGCTGGAGCGGAAAGGATTTCAACGCTCGTGGGCCGGAAGTCCACTTGGGAAGTTGGAGAAGAGACCGGATGCTGTCGTAGTCCACTGGAGAGGAAGAGATGGGTGGAAGATGACTCGAAGTACGCGTTTGTGGGGGATTTTGGGTTGACCCACGCGTATGATTGACAGGAAGTTCCTGTTTGTGAGCTCAACCGTACGAGTGATTGACAGTTGGCTTAGCGGGCGAGCTTGGAGGGTGAGGGTGAGAGTGGAAGACGGGAAATGCGAAGACGCTGGTAGCTTGGGTAGAGATAAACGTGGTTGGAGGTAGCTTGGTGAGGTGACCTTATAGCACTGTAGCACTTATGTAGGGTATGTGGAATTGCAGGAATCGGTCACCGAAGATTGCATTGTAATAGGGGTCACACAAGGTGTGCACACTGGAATAACAGCAGGAATGTCACAGAAGCGTAGAAATGCACGTTGATGCCGTGGGTGGGTACGGGCGGGCGAGAATGCACTGATCTTTCGTAATAAAAGTTTCGAGTTCGTATCCCTCGTTGCCACCATTTATTGTATGGTCAATGATAAAGGCGGTTTAAACACGGCAGGTAAATTTCTATTGTAATTATACGTGGAAAGTACAATCTACGTCTTCACTCACTTTCACAAAAGTCAAGAAATGACCTGTATGCACCCTAAGTAAGCTCACGACTGACTGCGTGCGTGACAAGGCTTGAGTAGCGTGCCCTTAACAGTTGCTAATTCTAATTTATACAATTATTATGATTATTCACTCGCGCACAGAAATTTACATTCATACACCTTTCAGTTACACAACAACTTAAATTTTATAGTAATAATGATCTATAACCCATTCATTCAACTTTCGCATTACAAATAAATTGATAATTACTTAATAGGTACCAATGGCAATTAGTAAGTTCTCGAACATTCACGCTGACACGCATGTACAAACACACATACAGAAATTCTAACTACGCATTTATCTGAATCTACATGGAGCATAATGCTAACAAGCTTAGAATACAATACATGGAAGGAAGTTCAAAAAAGACAGTTATAGAGGAGAAATGAAAAAGAACAGTTTTCCCCACAGAGTGGTGAATGTATGGGACATACTAGACGAAACAATAGTGTGTGCAAAAACAATACAAGAATTTAAGAGCAAGTTAGATATGGCGATATACAAATATGGGACACCACTAGCGTACCTCCCCTTCCCGTAAGATACAACTAGGTAAATACAACTAGGTAAATAAATACACAAAAAACACACACATATATACAAACACATATATACATATATCAACACACACACAAAACACACACAAGCACCCACCTACACACACACACACACATTACAACCACAAAGACAAACATACGCGCGGCCACACACACACAAACAAAAACACACTCAAAAACATATACTGTACACAAAAAACAAATACACATACACGCATAAATAACAAAAACAGACATAAACACACATACACCTATATCCACACAAACACACACAAAAACAAAATCACAAACACACACACACATACACACACACACACACACACACACACACACAGCACACACACACAAACACTCACACAAACACACAAACACACAAACACACATACACACATACACACACAAACACACACACACACACACACACACACACACACACACACACACACACACACACACACACACACACACACACACACACACACACACATACACACACACATACAAACACACATATAATCACGCAGACACAAGCACACACACACACACACACACACACACACACACACACACACACACACACACACACACACACACACACACACACACACACACACACACACACACGCACACACACACACACGCGCGCGCACACACACACACACACACACACACACACACACACACACACACACACACACACACACACACACATAATCACGCAGTTACAAGCACATACACACACACACACACACACACACACACACACACACAAACACACATATAATCACGCAGATACAATTACACACACACACACACACACACACACACATACACACACACACACACACACACACACACACACACACACACACACACACACACACACACACACACACACACACACACACACACACACACACACACACACGCACGCACGCACGCACGCACACAAACACACACACACACACACACACGGTGGCGTGGTTGGTAGAGCGCTGATCTGCCACCATAGTGGCCCGCAGTTCTTGGTTCGAATCCTGCCCAGGGCCGAAATTATTTCGGTACCGCTGCGCTTCGGGTCGTTACTCTGACTCTCGTGGGCGGGGAGTTGGGTGTGTGTGTGTGTGCAAGGTCATAGCATTACCCATAGATCGGACCTACGAGCTCTGAGCTCTCTTCCAGGAGGGAAATAGCTGTCGATCACGAGTCCAACACGTGATCCAAAGACCAAGTGAATACACACACACACACACACACACACATACGCACACACACAGACACACACACACACACACGCGCGCGCGCGCGCGGCTCGGTGGCAGATTGGTAAAGCACTGGTCTCACAAGCCAGAGAACCGGGGTTCGATTCCCCGGCCGGGCGGAGATAAGTTGGGTTTGTCTCCTTTCACGTGTAACCCCTGTTCACCTAGCAGTGAGTAGGTACGGGACGTTAGTCAAGGAGTTGTGACCTTGCTGTCCCGGTGTGTGGTGTGTGAGTGGTCTCAGACCTACCCAGAGATCAGCAAATAATGAGCTCTGAGCTCACTGCCGTAGGGTGGTGTCTGGCTGTCCCGACAGAGACTGCAGCAGATCCGAGGTGAATACACACACTCACACACACACAAACACACACACACACACACACACACACACACACACACACA
This sequence comes from Oratosquilla oratoria, assembly GCF_046742065.1. Taxonomy (NCBI): domain Eukaryota; kingdom Metazoa; phylum Arthropoda; class Malacostraca; order Stomatopoda; family Squillidae; genus Oratosquilla; species Oratosquilla oratoria. The sequence continues at coordinate 65,366,088 of NC_134791.1, forward strand.
CACACACACACACACACACACACACACACACACACACACACACACACACACACACACACACACCTCGTGGCGCGGTGGTTAGAATTTCGCCTGCCACTACGGTGGTCTGGGTTCGAATCCCGCCCAGGGCTGAAATAATTTCAGTATCACTGCGCTGCGGGGTGTTACTCCAGCTCTCGTAGGTGGGGAGTCCGGGGTGTGTGTGCGTGTAAGGTCACAGTATTACCCAGAGATCGGTCATACGAGCTCTGAGCTCTCATCCGAGAGGTTAATAACTATCGATCACGAGTCCAACACGTGATCCAAGACAATGGTGAATGACACACAAACACGCAGGTGTGCACCCACACAAACACATATGCACAAACATGCACACTCACATAAACACACACACACAAATAAGTACACACAATCACACACACAAATATGCATATAAAAGAACGCACAAACACAAACATACACGCACACACAACTAAACGTACACCTAAACAAACACGCACATAAACATAAAAACACGAAAAATCATACGCACAAAAATATACTCACACATGCACACACACACACACACACACACACACACACACACACACACACACACACACACACACACACACACACACACAAACACACGTACACACACACACACACACACACACACACACATCAACACACACACACACACACACACGTGGTGCAGTGGTTAGAGTTCCCGGCTAGTACTACGGCGGTCCGGGTTCGAATTCCGCCCAGGGATTAGATAATTTCAGTATCGTTACTCCAACTCAGGTGGGCGGAGAGTTGTGTGTGTGTGTGTGTGTGTGTGTGTGTGTGTGTGTGTGTGTGTGTGTGTGTGTGTGTGTGTGTGTGTGTGTGTGTGTGTGTGTGTGTGTGTGTGTGTGTGTGTGTGTGTGTGTGTGTGTGTGTGTGTGTGTGTGTGTGTGTGTGTGTGTGTGTGTGTGTGTGTGTGTGTGTGTGAGTAAGGTGACAGCATTACCCATAGATCGGTCATATGAGCTGCGAGCCCTCTTCCGGGAGGAAAATAGTTGTCGATCACGATCCCAACACATGATCCAAGACCATGGTGAATCACTCATAAACACACACACAAAAACACACACACACACACACACTTATACACATAAACACATACATACACACACACAAACATAAACAGAATGAAACACACAAATACACGCAAAAATACACACATGCTCATAAAAACACGGAAACATATACAAAGATACACACGCACACATGAACACGCACACAATCAGAATCACACACACACACACACGCACGCGCGCACACACACACACGTGTATATATATATATATATATATATATATATATATATATATATATATATATATATATATATATATATATATATATATATATATATATATATATATATATATATATATATATATATATATATATATATATGTGACGCGTGCACTATTCTTAACCTTACTATAGCCTCTCCTCCTAAATGCTTGCATGCTACCTTCCCGTGGTCCCCCTGTTTATTACAGAATGCATGTAAGCGACCGAGTGTCAGACGGTATAATCAGACCCCCTGCTGCCTTGTAGGGTATGCCACTTTAGGTAAAGGCTAGGAGAAGGAAACTCCGAAATAAAACCATGCCAGTTGGTCTGGCTGCAAGGCGAGATCAGGTGGACTGGATCATCGGCAGACCGATGCAACTCCACACCACAGTCCTGCACGTCACACCTGTGTGCCACAGGAGGAAGGTGTGGAGCCAGAGTGTGTGGGCATCACTCTGGCAAAATGTTGTCCACCCTAAACAAAGTCACGCCAACGTCCTTTTCAGTCTAACTACTGTCTCTCTAACACCCTCCTTATTTCCTTTCTCTTCCTTTCCTTTTAACCCTACCTAGAAAGTCCAGTGGCGATGGGACAAGGGTGGTGGGAGTAGGCGTGGTGTAGCTGGAAGCTCTTAGCTCGGACCTGCACACTGGCGGCAGGCGTGTGATGGCCGCTTCTCCTGTGACTGTGACCACACAGGGACTCGATCCTGCACCTGTGACTGAGCAGGTCTATTCAGGAGTACCGCTGCTCACCCCAACTGGGGAAGGCCCTATAAAAGGTGGGCTAAACATCGGTGGTCACACCATCTCTGTCATTGGGCAGCTGCACCCAATGACACACCGTATATGCAGCCGTGAAAGAAGGAATAATTACAGTAAATCGTACCTCAAAGTAGGTGCATGGAATGTGCGCACCCTTATGGATACCAGAGACACAGACCGCCCTGAAAGACGAACTGCCTTAGTCTCAAGAGAACTCGCCAGATTCAACGTTGATGTGGCTGCTCTCAGCGAGACTAGAATACCTGGCGAAGGACAAATCACAGAAGTTGGGTCAGGGTATACTTTCTTTTGGAAAGGGAAAAACCCGGAAGACCACCACTCCCAGGGTGTTGGCTTTGCAGTTAAGACCCAATTAGTAAAAGCCCATAACCTGACACCACATACGATTAATGAAAGAATTACCTCACTAAGACTACCACTCCCGAAAAACCAGTTCATCACGCTAGTATCAGTGTACGCTCCAACACTAGATGCGGAAGAGCATGTTAAAGGTGCCTTCTACCAACAGCTTGACACTGTCATATCCCAAATTCCAGCTCGGGACCGTCTCCTTCTCTTAGGGGATTTTAACGCCAGAGTGGGGCGAGATCATGAACTCTGGCATAACATAATCGGTAGGCAAGGCGTGGGTAACTGCAATGATAATGGCCTCCTCCTCCTTGGCCTCTGTGCTGAGCAGGAACTGTTCATCACAAACACGCAGTTCAGACTCCCGAATCGATCTAAGACCACCTGGAAACATCCTAGATCAAAACACTGGCATATCTTAGATTATGCCATTGTCAGACAACAACACAAAAATGAGGTTTTGATCACGAGAAGCATGCCTGGAGCCGATGACTGTTGGACAGACCACCGGCTGCTTATCACAAAATTAAAACTAACCATCAGAAGAAAGCCACGTAATATCCAACAAAATGAAGCCAGAGGAAGATATGACACTGATAAATTAAAAGACCCTGATACATCTCGAGCTTTCCAAGCAGCAATCCAGCAGAACCTATCAGCCAGAGAACCTTCAATAGACGCTGAATGGAATAACATACGAGATGCCATCAATGAAGCTGCAAGAACCGTAATCGGCTACCAGAGCAAACAGCATCAGGATTGGTTCGACGACAACGACGAAAATATTAAGTCCCTCATTAACGCCAAACGGAGAGCCCGAATAGCCCTCGACCAAGACCCTAATTCCCAACCAAAGAAGGCTAAATATGCACAAGCAAAATCACAGTGTCAAGCTAGGCTTCGAGAAATACAAAATGAATGGTGGCAGCAAATGGCGCAAGACCTACAAGGTTATGCTGACAGCAGGGACCTTAAAAGCTTCTTTGCAGGCACAAAGAAAATTTTCGGACCAAAGCACACTGCTGCAGGGACACTTTTGGCAGCTGACAATACCATCCTCATGGAAGACCATGAGATCCAGAACCGTTGGATAGAACATTTCAACACTCTCTTGAACAGGAACTCAGCAGCCCAACAAGACTTCCTCCGAAATGTGCCACAACATCCACCCCAACTATGGATGTCCCTACCACCAACATTACAAGAATTAGATGTAGCACTAAAGCAAATGCGTCAAGGGAAGGTCGCGAGACCGGACAACATTCCCACTGAACTTCTGACACATGGAGGTTTAGTCCTGAAGATGCGTCTGCACTCCCTCATACTAAAAGCATGGGAAGAAAAGCAGGACCCCAGTGATTGGAAAGACGCGCTCCTTATCACCATCTTCAAAAAAGGAGACAGAAGAGAATGTGGGAATTATAGAGGGATATCCTTGCTATCAATTGCAGGGAAGGTTTTGGCAAGGATCCTACTAAATAGATTACAAAACGTAGCAGAAGTTATCCTGCCAGAATCCCAGTGTGGTTTCCGCCCATCTAGAGGAACCATAGATATGATTTTCTGTGCTCGCCAACTACAGGAAAAATCAAAAGAACAGCAAAAACCCATTTTTCTAATCTTCTATGACCTCGAAAAAGCATTCGACAGCGTACCAAGAACAGCCATGTGGTCTGTCCTCAATCGCTTCGGAATCCCTGAGCCTTTTGTTGACATGATCAAAGCCCTATATGATGGGATGACAGCTAAAGTAATCCACCAGAGCAACCTGTCAGCTCCCTTCCCAATCACATGTGGACTAAAACAAAGATGTGTACTGGCACCGACCCTTTTCTCTTTATATTTAGCTGCCATGCTATATGAAGTACCCCACAACAACCCAGGGGTTGAAATAAAATACAGATTAGATGGAGGAATTTTTAAACTGGCCAGACTCAAATCACGGCGCAACACTAACACCATCAATGTGACGGAACTACAGTATGCGGATGACAACGCTGCTGTAGCCCACACCCATGCAGAACTCCAACAATCAGTGGATAATTTCCATGCTGCCTACACATGTTTTGGCCTGACAGTTAACAAGGCCAAAACTAAGATATTGGCCCAACCAAAACCAGGGGAAAATCCACCAGCAAGTAACATCACCATGGATGGAACCACCATTGAACGCGTCGAACATTTCCCATACCTGGGAAGCATCCTTTCCACCCAGAGCACATCCTCCAAAGAGATTGAAAACAGGTTACAAGCTGGCCACACTGCATATGGGAGACTATCCACCAGGGTGTTCAAGAACAAAGGCCTAACCACCCATACAAAAGTGATGGTATATAACGCCGTCATAGTATCTACCCTGTTATATGCATGCGAGACTTGGACCCTTTATAGTAGGGACCTCAAAAAACTAGAACAATTCCACCAGAAAAAACTGAGAGCAATAATGAAAATCAAATGGAATGACTATGTGTCCAATACAGCAGTCCTTGAAAGAGCCAAAGTCACTAGCATCGAGGCCATGATCATGAAACACCGCTTAAGATGGTCTGGCCATGTGGTGCGTATGGAGGACACAAGACTACCAAAGAAAATTCTCTTCAGTGAGTTAAATACAGGTGATCGCCTTCGAGGCCGCCCTATGCTCCGATTAAAAGACCAACTCAAGAAATCCCTCAAGGAAGCTAACAATAGACCCAAACACTTTCGAAGCTTCAGCGTATGATAGGAATGGGTGGAGAAACAAAATTAAAGTGGGCACGGAACTCTTCGAAGAGAATAGAAGAGCCAACCTGGTAGTTAAACGACAGCAACGGGTAGAAAGAACAAAACAACCACAACCACCTCCCACGATTCAGTGCGATCAATGCCCTCGGTTGTTCAGAGCACGAATTGGCCTTACGAGCCATAAGAAGGCTCACCACCCTAATAATACTTAACCTCTTATAACCCCCCTCCTCTATTTAACCCTCTATTGGGACTGGAAACTATGATATTTGGATACGAGTACATGCCGACGACGATATATATATATATATATATATATATATATATATATGTATATACATATATATATATGTATATATACATATATATGTATATATATATATATATGTGTATATACATATATATATGGATCAAAAGGTCTCCTGTCGGCATGCTCCGCCTTTGTAATCCTTTGTAATGTATATATATATATATATATATATATACATATATATATATATATATATATATATATATATATATATATATATATATACGTGGAGTTAAAAACGACAGCATTGTTGTAGTTGTTCAGTTTTTTCTTTGTATTCTCGATTTTCCTGATAAGAGATTTTCCATTAACTGGGTGAATTGAAACTAGGTCTCTATATTCTTCCATTTGTTCTTATTTGACATCGACGTTTCGTCTTAAACAATACATTATCAAGATATAACTGAAATAACAAAAATTACATGGTAACAGTAAAGGTACAAGACAATATCAAGATATAACTGAAATAACAAAAATTACATGGTAACAGTAAAGGTACTAGACAATATCAAGATAAAACTGAAATAACAAAAATTTCATGGTAACAGAAATAATAAAGGTGACAGATTTGTGGAAATAAATACGAAGACTTACATTTAAAGGGGCAAGAGAGGAAGAAGGGTGTGACAATCGGGGATGACCGAAGTATATATACCTAAGATCAGGTCAGACAAGGGGGGGGAAGGGACAGACAATAAGGACCTCAGAGGTCAAGGGGTAAGGGGGTGGGGGTGGGGGAGGGTTAGGCGGGTGCGGTCACCGAGGGTGGGGGAGGAGGTGGAGGTGAAGGGAGAGAGAGAGAAGGGGTAGAGGGAGGGGGGGATTTTTATTTCTAAATAATGGGATAGAAGAGATTACATTGCTTTGGATGTTAATAACCGGTGTTCTGTCCTTAATGTGCAATCATAACTTCATTAACATTTACTACAGAAACACCTTCACTAGTAATTATAAGAAAGATGAAAAAGTCATCAAAGACATCATTCATAAAAATTACCTTCCTACAAATGAGAACAACAAAATCAGAGTTCTCATCTATTATATAAATCCAAAAACTTCCTCCCTGATCATGACAAACAATTTGTCTAGGCGATCAGACTTCACATCTAAAACTAATGTAGTGTATCAATATCATTCCTACATTGGTTTTACTAGATGTAAAGTCAGCCGTCGCCTAACTTTCCACCTACAAGAGGGAGCAATCAAAGAATATCATAGGAGTTTCCATAACACTGCACTCAGGAGGGATGATCTGATCAACAACACCAAAATTATTGGATCGAGCAATGACCCTAGGAGACTACAACTACTCGAAGCCTTTCACATTAAGGACAGAACACCGGTTATTAACATCCAAAGCAATGTAATCTCTTCTATCCCATTATTTAGAAATAAAAATCCCCCCCTCCCTCTACCCCTTCTCTCTCTCTCCCTTCACCTCCACCTCCTCCCCCACCCTCGTTGACCGCACCCGCCTAACCCTCCACCACCCCCCAACCCCCCACCCCCTTACCCCTTGACCTCTGAGGTCCTTATTGTCTGTTCCTTCCCCCCCCCCTTGTCTGACCTGATCTTAGGTATATATACTTCGGTCATCCCCGATTGTCACACCCTTCTTCCTCTCTTGCCCCATTAAATGTAAGTCTTCGTATATATTTCTACAAATCTGTCACCCTTATTATTTCTGTTACCCTGTAATTTTTTTTATTTCAGTTTTATCTTGATATTGTCTAGTACCTTTACTGTTACCATGTAATTTTTGTTATTTCAGTTATATCTTGATATTGTCTTGTACCTTTACTGTTACCATGTAATTTTTGTTATTTCAGTTATATCTTAATAATGTATTGTTTAAGACGAAACGTCGATGTCAAATAAGAACAAATGGAAGAATATAGAGACCTAGTTTCAATTCACCCAGTTAATGGAAAATCTCTTATCAGGAAAATCGAGAATACGAAGAAAAAACTGAACAACTACAACAATGCTGTCGTTTTTAACTCCACGTGTATTACTGAGAACCTGCTCCCCCCTTTACTAATATATATATATATATATATATATATATACATATAGATATATATATATATGTGTGTATATATATATATGTATATATATATATATGCAAAGTAGACCACTTGGAAAAAGAAACTAGCGAAGCAGAGCGCTTTCGTATATTACATCTTCAGTGCAAAAAATACATACACACACACACACACTTTTTGCACTGAAGATGTAATATACGAAAGCGCTCGGCTTCGTTACTTTCTTTTTCCAAGTGGTCTACTTTGCATAAGTGAACACACGTACCCGTGTTCTTATTAGCATATATATATACATACACACTCACACACACACACACACACACACACACACACACACACACACACACACAAACACATACACGCACACTTATACTAAATCACAAACACACACAAAAAGCAAACAAAGTATACATAAAGTGCACAATCACAAAAACAAACACCCTCACATACATACACATACAAATATACAAAGGATGACAAAGGATTACAAAGGGGGGAGCATGCCGACAGAAGACCTTTGGGTCCATAACTAGGTCGGACGCGAAAAATACATAGTAATGATAAATAAATAAATAAATAAATAAATAAATAAATAAATAAATGAATAAATAAATATAAATATAATAATATGAATAATAATAAATGAAATAAATAAATGAATAAATAAATAAAAAATATAATAATATAAATAATGATAAATGAAATAAATAAATAATAAACAAATAGGTAAATAGTGAATAATAGTAAATTGACTGATAAATAATAATAAATGAAAATCAAGCCAATAACAATAAACAAACAGACAAACAATAACAAACAAATAAATAAATAATATAAAATAAATGGCAGGCATTAGAGTATCTCCCGTGTTTATCTAAACGAATCTTAAAGCTTCGAACTGAACTACATTGTACTACCTCTGCAGGAAGTTTGTTCCATTCATTAACTACACGATTGGCGAAGTTGTTTCTACCCACTTCCAAATTAAATCTATTTCATGGCAGTTTGAGATCATTGTTTCTTGTCGGATTCTCATTCAGTGTGAAAATTTTGTAACTTTTGATGTTGTGAATTCTCTTTAGAATCTTAAAAACCTGCATCAAGTCACCTCTTTTTTAGGGAAAATAGAATCATATGTTTTAGTCGATTTTCGTATGATTTATTTTTTATATCTGGAATCAGTTTTGTGGCTCGCCGTTGTACTTTTTCCAATCTGTCAATGTATTTAATGAGATTCGGTGACCATATGGAAACATCATATTCCAAATGTGGACGAACTAACGATTTATATAGCTTGTTAACGAGAGATGGATAATCTTGCATTTACTTGTAATAAATTTCATTAGCCACTCTTCCGACCATTGCTGTAATTCATCTGAATCTTCTTGAATATCACACACAGGCACACACACACAAATACAAATACATTACAAATACATACACAAACTCACACAAGTATATACAAAAAACAAACACACGAACACACACAAAAACAGATGCACAAACAAACACACACTCAGACGAACACACGAATACACTCGGTGGCGCGGTTAGTAGAGTCCCCGACTGTCACTACGGCGGTCCGGGTTCGAATCCTGCCCAGGGCTGAAATAATTCCAGTATCGCTGCGCTTCGAAACGTTACTCCAACTCTCGTGGGCGGGGAGTTGGGTGTGTGTGTGCGTATAAGGTCACAGCATTACTCATAGATCGGCCATACGAGCTCTGAGCTCTCTTCCAGGAGGGAAATAGCTGTCGATCACGAGTCCAACACGTGATCCAAAGACCATGGTGAATCACACATACGCGCACGTGAGCGCAGACATACACACATACACAAACGATACACGAAGACGAACAAATAAACGTATATACACAAAAACACAAACACAGACACACAAACACTCACACATATACATGCACATATATTGTCGGAAATTTTCAAACACTGGACTCAGAGTAACAGAATTTACTACTTAAACACTGAGTCCAGTGTTTGAAATATTCCGACAACATAGCTCCTGGACTCCAGCTCTTTACGAACGTATACATATATATGCACACACACACATAAACAAACACATATATACACATACGAAAACAAAAACATACATACACTGACACACACACACATACATATGGTTCCAGGACAATTTCCACCGGAGGACAATTTCCTCCAGTTGTCAAATGCCCCACGGAAAATTACCCCTTGATGTCAATTTCCCCATTGACAATTAAAAAAATACAAAGTTGATTATACTCAAATCTTTATTTATAAAGTCAAAGAGTAAAAATACATTTAATACAAATACAAAGTTAATTTTATTCAAAACTTTATAAAGTCAAAGAGTAAAAATACATTTAGCTGCAAAGAACAAAAATAAGCTCTGTTGTTGTAATCGTTCACTAAACGGACTATTCGCTAGGAGCAATCTTTATACCTTTTCCGTGATTCTTCATTTGCAATGCTGGATGTACGCTGACTGATACTAAGCTCTTGAAGTGACTGATCTTTTTGGAGTTTTGAAATAAAAAATAAAATATTGGGATGGCAGCAACCAATACTGGCAAGAAAATTCCTATGCCATCCCTCGACTGAAGTGTTAGATTCTTGGAAGCTCTTCCTTCACTCTCTCGTGCATGCCCCATAGAGCCATGTCAAATATTGGTTCTAGTCGCCCTCTCCCCCTACAAAGTCGTCCAATATAAGTGTACTCGAAATAATCAAGTATTGGTTGACTGTCCGGAGCCATAGTTTCCAGCAATTTATCAACCGTTTCTTCAATATCAGAAGTCGGCACAAAAGCTAATGATGCGAGCATTCTTATTCCAAGAGCAAATTCCTGGTCATTTAGATAGGTTTGCTGCATGCCTGAAGCTTGTACCTTTCTGTAAATGTTTTGGCTAAAATGGAAAAAACAGCCCTTTATTTGTGTATACAGCATGCAAACTATTACTCATGGCTTTCTCAAAGTCGAC
>NC_134791.1:65384107-65386607 GCF_046742065.1 Oratosquilla oratoria
CCAAGTGGCCCAAAAAACAGCAAATGACTTTTTAAATTGTTCTACAAATTAATCAAATGTATGTGTTTCCTCAAGTCAGATTGAATGACGTCACCAGCTAATGTGTCATGCTTGTCTATTTTGGATGTTAAGATGAATATATTTGCTTTGTCATCTGTGACATTCGTACGCGGTATTTCTAAGTAAACCTCAGTGAGAAAATTGTGTACAGGGATGTTCCTGCCGTTAAAGAGCGGTAATTTTGTCTCATCTTTGATGATTGTGATAAGATTTTGTGTTGCCATGGTGTTTTGAGTAGGAGGTGAAATTTCTAAAGAGTTGGAAGTAGAAGCGGGGGACATGGTTGGTGAAAACGTAGCTTGCCTTTGTGTATAGGGTCGGTTTGTCAAGTCAGAGAGAGCTTTGGATACGTTCATGTATTGAGTAAAATGTGGGGGGGGGACCGTGTTGCTTCTAGGTGGCACTGAGAACGGAAAAATATCTACTTACCCAAGGTGATGTCGGAGTAAGGCGGTGACAGTGCTGCAGTGGGGCGAGAAGATGGAAGGATGTACTACTGGAAACAGGGGGAGTAATTAGTAAATGGTTGTGGGGAGTGGGTTAGAAAATATGTAACCATGATGTGTAGGAATATATGAAAATGAGGTAAGAAAAGTGAAAATGGAGATTCTTGCGTAGCTAGATGCGGTGAGTGGGGTAGCGTTGGCTCGTAGATGCCGCGACGATCGTTGGCGCGTAGAAACGATCGTGCGGGGCATGAAGCGATGTTGGAGAAGGGGGGTGCATGGCCCGACTCGTGCGATGGTGGAAAAGGGTGTCCAACATCTCTATGTTGACGCGGTGGAGGTGGCGGGCGTCGTGGATGCTGGAGAATACGTCTGTGTTGACGTGGTGGAGGCGGTGGACGTCGTGGGTGTTGGAGAATGCCTCGTGGGGGAAGGATTTCCTCGTCGTGGATGCTGTAGGAGGCACAGCGTTGAGGTAGGGCTTGGCTTTGTAGTTGGATGGTGGAAGATGAAGCTAAGAGGGGTCAGCGTAGAAGTAGGGCTTGGCTTCGTAATTGGATGGTGGAGATGCAGCTAAGAGGAATCAGCGTCAAAGTAGGGCTTCGCTTCGTAGTTGGGTAGTGGACGGTTCTGCTACGAGGGGTTCCCTCGTATGTAAGATGCTTCAGCGCATATCGAACCGCTGTCGTTGAATTGTTTGCTTCGGAGTGGTATAGAGTGTGGTTGATGCAGCGAAGAGAGTCGGTGGTTCGAAGGAATTAGTGTTGGACTGCTCCTTTGATGCCCACCGCAGTGGAATGTAGCGTAGATTCGTATTCCTCTGCTGGCCATTAGAATGTAGGTTGTATGTTAACTCTACATTTTATGGATAAGAAATCTCTGGAGGTAGTTGTTGACTTTAATGTGCCAGACTTCGTCCTGTCTACAACATACAAAACAAGCTCAATTCAAACTTCTATAGTTACATTAGAGATAAAAAGGTTATTAGGAATCACACTGGCACACTATTATCTGCTGACGGTTAACTTGAATATTCAAATGAAGGAATATATGATATTTTAAACATCAATTTTAGCTAAGTATTCGTAAACAAAACACCTCAAAGTGAACTCCAAACTGAAACCTGTGAAAAGTCTATGGTATACTTACTACGGTAAATATAACAAAAGAAAAATTAAAAGGTGTATAGAGAAACTCAAAGTTAATAAAACACCAGGGCCTTACGGTTGGCATCCAAGAATCTTAAAGGAACTGAAAAATGAGATTGTTGTTCCATTAGAAACTATTTTCAAGAAATCCATCATATCCGGAGATGTCCCAAGAGAATGGAAGCTAGCTAACGTTACTCCCATATTCAAAAAAAAGTGACAAAAAGAAGCCAAATAACTACAGGCTTGACTTCAGGTTTGACTTCAATTGTAGGAAACTTTGCTTCAGGTTTGACTTCAATTGTAGGAAACTTATGGAAACTATAATGAGAGATGCTATCGAACATCATTTAAAAAGTAATTGTTTAATAAATTATAACCAGCATGGATTCAGACGGAAACGTTCTTGCGTGACTAACTTACTCGATTTATACAATACAGTCATCTCGAATTATGACCAATATATATATATATATATATATATATATATATATATATATATATATATATATATATTTAATATATTTAGACTATACAAAAGCTTTTGATACCGTCCCACACGAAAAGCTACTTACTAAATTAGCTTCACACGGAGTAAGTGGTAGCCTATTAAGTTGGGCTAGAAATTGGTTGAATGATCGAAAACAGAGAGTTGTTCTAATTGACAAAATTTCTAGATGGATAAATGTTACGAGTGGAGTTCCTCAGGGTTCCGTTCTTGGGTAACTTCTATTCATAAAATATATAAATTATATAAACCACGGACTGAAATCTATTGTCTCCAAGTTTGCTGATGATACAAAATTGTGCAAATGATCACTTAAATCAAATAGATATTCAAGAAGA
>NC_134791.1:65394107-65401607 GCF_046742065.1 Oratosquilla oratoria
ACATTTTGATCGCCAATGACACTAACGCACCCTTCCATCTTACAGTTGGTACAAACATTTGGGATTTTGAAATATATTCCTCACACATCAAAGTCATTGATGACCAGTTCCACACTTCTCAAGTTTGTACCACAACTTCCGACGTCCCCATTGCACAGGAACCCATTGATGCATAAATGTTCAAATCCAGAGACATCCCTGATGCACAAGCATACTCGTTTGCACTTTGCAACAAGTTTAGGCAAACTATTACCACCCCAAGTGAACCACTCAGAGTTACTAATTTCATTCAACATCATGTACACCTTCGTGACAACTCAAAATCACGTTACATTCCGTTATATTCCCGCATACAAAATGCCACACAGCAAACGCGTGCTTGTAGATAACCTTATCTAAGACATGATTGCTCAAGACATCAAGGTTACGCTCGTATAGCAGCACCTTTAATTTCGCTTCTTAAAAAGGACATCCCCCTTAATTTGGACACCTGACCAAGAGAAATACTTTACTGACTTAAAAAGAGCCTTAACCATGGCACCTGTCCTTGCTTTCCCAAACCACAAGCTTCCTTTTACAATATATACAGATGCGTCCTACACCGGACTTGGCGCAGTCCTCATGCAACAACATGACACAAAATTCAGGCCAATTGCCTATGTTAGCCGCACACTCAACAAACACAAACAAAATCACTCAGTCACAGACATGGAAGCATTAGATGTAGTATACGCCCTCAAACACTTCAAAGATATCATCCTTGGTTACGATATACACATGTACGCGGACCATCAACCAATCTTACACCTCTTTAAAGGAAAGAATCTATCAGGAAAATTGCTCGCTGGTTCCTCATAATACAGTAGTTCATGCCCACCTTTCATTTTGTTAAGGGAAAGCGAACCTAGCAGCAGACGCTCTCAGTCGCCATATCGCGACCATTACTCAAAATCCCATTTCAGTAACTCTTACGCAAGCGCGCATAGCTGCAGCGAAAAGGTCAGATCCTCTTTGGAGACGTGTTATATACTCAAATCTGCAGATACAACTGATACGAATAACTTCACTCCGAATCTCAACAATTACACATTAATTAATGACATGTTCTGTCACAAAACAACAGTAACAAATAAATATGAACTCAACTGGTCAGTGTTTCAGCTCGTAGTCCTTGCGGACCTCATTCCTGAAATTCTGGAAGTCCTACACAACTCCCCCATTGCCGCACACCATGGCAAGGAGAAATAAGTTACACAAGCTAGATTGCACTACTTTTGGTTAACCATGAAGAAGGATATACGCCTCCACAATGATGCTTGTCACTCTTGCGCGTCACACAAAGGTCATATCAGCGGTCATGTTCCCATCTTTACTTATCCTACCCCTTGCACAGTATCTACTGACCTTCTTACACACAGTGGAAACCAATACCTCATTGTCTATGTCGACCATTTTTCCTAATACTGTATTCTTTCTGCCCTACCAGACAAGACAGCACAAAACGTGGCAAAGACCCTTATTGACAAACTCATATGACTTTCCACTACACCCAAAATTCCGATTTCTGACAACTGAACTGAGTTCAACAATGAGCTTCTTTCAATTATTTGTAAATATTTTCAAATCACAAATGTATTACTACTGCCTACCACCCTAGTTATATCAGTTACTGTGAAGAACATACACTCGTATGTTCTGATTAGCTGAGCAAAGTAATCACCAGTTCATTTATCTTTTAGGCAAGAGTTTTTATAGTTACAAAGCCATATACATTAGATAAAACCTAATTAGTTTTATTGATTTTTTCTTGAAGCTTAGCTAAATTATTGCTTAGATTTGTTAGTCTAAACTAATAAGCAACGGTTCGTACTTTTTATCGAAAACAGTTTCTTGTTTAGTAAAGTTATATGGCAAGATTAGAACTATGCATAGACAGTACAGAATGATAGTGAAACACAAGCAATAAAGTCAGGCATGAAAATATTATGCTCACGATAAACAATCTCGCTTTATAATGTTAGGGTTGCAGTTTTTCTTTCCCCATATTTTCCTAGTATGCCTAATGTATAATATACTATCATCATCTCGTGGTACATTAGTAGAAATACTTGGTGAAAGATATTTGAAATCATTTACGTAGTACTTTGCAAAGTGTATATGAGCTCGGTCTGTCCACCTTGTTGAAAATTACGTTATGACGTCACGTCGCCTACAGATTCATGTGGACTTGAGGCGAGCGGGGTTAGCTTTCAGCGACAAAACATACACATCTTTCTAATATTTCTCGTGTGAGATAGAACACTTTTGTTGGCATTGTTGTCTGGGAGCACGTGTTTTGTTTTATGAATCGTTCTGATTTTCACCATTTAAATGTTGTTATAGTTATAAAATCTGTTTGTTACAGAGCCTCTCTTGTCAACTGACCTATTAGAGTTGCTATTTCATTCATCATTATTTCATCACAATAGCCATCATCATCAGTATCATCATTACCAATATCCTTACCATCCTCATCATTATCATCGGTATCATTATCAGTGATATCATTATCGTCATTATCATTGTCATCCATCATTGTTATCGTCAGTACTATTATCATTATAATCATCATTATCATTATGATCATTATAATAGTATTATGGTATTGCTTTTTTATGTATTCTTTTTTGCATTAGGTCACACATAATTAGCGGTAATGACGGATCAATCAATCAATCAAATCAGCCATCCTGAGTCCACTGCTGAACAAAGGCCTCCTTCATAGCATTCCATGAATCACATGACCGTGCCACCCTCTGCCACGTCACTCTCACAAAATTCTCAGTCTCGTCCCTCCACCTTCTGTTTGGTCTCCCTCTTCCACGCCTCCAATCTCGCGGCGTCCACTCAGCAACACACTTGCTTCATCGCTCATCAATCGTTCGCATCAACTTACCTGACCAAGTTGGTGGGAACGACTGATGAGCGATGATGCAAGTGTGTTACTGAGTGAACGGATACTTGGACCCAAATCAGCATTGGCCAAAAGCGACGAAGTGATCAAACTTTGCTATCATCAAGAAGAGCGGATGACAATTCTGGATCATATGATGGCCCTGGTGCATCGGGGAGAGAATATGAATGAAATTTGAGTGAGGAAGAAAAAGTTGCACCGACCATCACACCACCTGACACGAACCCCCGTGACAATGTGGGTTTTTCTTCCTGGAGTGATGGTCATGATTTTGAGACTCACATTCATAATTTTGACTCTAGCTCATCAGGCGTGACTTCAGTTTTTCCCGTTGGACCTGATAGAACGGAAGCGGAATATTTTGAAGCCTTCTTTGACAACAAAGTAATGGACAAAATAGTACAGGAGACTAATCTACAACATAATTATCTCATAACGCCGGAGAGTGACAATTCAGAAGAAGAAAGTAATGCACACAGTCACCTCAGGATATGGAAAGAAATAACAGTCAGGAAACTCTCTGTGTTCTTTGCTCTAGTTATTCTGATGCCACACGCAAAGAAAAATGTCATCAGTTACTATTGGAAAAAAGAGCCGTTGCTGGGTACCCCAACATTCGGGAAATTTATGTCAAGAAATAGGTTCCAAACACTACTAAGGACCTTGCACTTTGCTATGAATACACAACCTCGACCAGACGACCGCATGTAGAAGATACGTGACGTGTTTATGATGATAAAGGAACGGTACAGCCGATTTTTCAAACCTTCTGCAAGCTGGTAGTAGACGAATCGCTTGTGCTATTCAAGGGACGTCTTATTTTCAAGCAGTATATGCAGACGAAAAGGAACCGATTTGGAATAAAATTGTTTGTTTTGTGTGATTGTGAGACTAGTATTGTAGTGTACATGATCCCATACACAGGTACCAGCATTGACTACAATCGAAATTACCCTCACGGAAGCACCGGGCGCATTATTAAAAATCTGCTTGCACCATACATGGACGAAGGCCACGTCTTGTATACAGACACCTATTATTCAAACCCAGATATGTCCCATTTTCTGCACGACAAAGGGGTAGGATCCTGTGCTACAGCTCGAATGACACGAAAACCCATGCCTCCACTTTTCAAGGCACACAAAACTAGAAGTGGGGACCACAACATTCAGAAGTGGGAAAAGGTCATGGCAATGCAGTGGCATGGCAAGCGTGTAGTCATTATGGTGTCAACTCTGCATACTGGAAAAATTATGACTACAAGGAAGGTGAATTACAGGACAGGTGAAGTAATAAAGAAACCAGACCTTGTGATTGACTACACGGCAAATATGCGTCTTGTTAACAAAGCCGACATGATGGTCAGCTTTGTGGAATTTGTGAGGAAAACTGTGCGCTGGTACAACAAGGTATTCATGCATCTCATTGACATAACTTTGCTCAATGCCTATAACTTCAAGCTGATAAGGAGTGGCAACAGACCAATGTCTCTGAGGAAATTCACGTATGCAGTGTCGTACCAATGGGACCTTTCGCAGTCAGGCTCGTAGATTCCTATTAGCGCTAGAATTTTCAATTGTCTCGGATTTCACGAGGCAAAGGGGTGACTTAGCTAATTTGGAAACCGATATTTAAAAAAGAAAATACGACAGATTGCTGCGTAAGTGTATTCAAAATTAAAAACATGACTCTTAATGTTATAATTCTTACTTACTGGTGTGTGATAAGGCTTTATCAATTTGATTATAAGATAAAATTAAAAATAGGTAATTATTTTTACTGAAGTAAGTATGAGCAGTAAAAATAAGAGGATGTTGATTTCGGTTTGTGCATTTTATCTGGGAGTGTTGAAAAATAATGGATATCACTGTCACGTCCTGTATATGAAGATAATCAGTGAGATAAAAGATAACAACAGCGGTGGCGGACGTACGAGGTGACCGACGTTTGTGTAAACAATAGCCTCTTAGATCTGCTGGGAGCTATTTTCAAACAAATATGACTAATTTTAAGTGTGCCGTGGCAGACTGCACGTCAGATTCAAGAAAAAGTAAGAGAAAAATATACCGTAATCGTACCGGAAAAATTAAGTCTTCAATGCAAAATTATATTTTCTATACATTACATGGATTTGCCTATTGCTTGGTGCATTCAAATGAAAGTATATATCAGTATACGTCCATTGAAGTCAGTAGAAAATGACAAATTGCTTGGCTTGATACAATTATAGGCTGTTTTACGAATATCATCTGTAATTATGAATAGGGGCTCAAACAATGCTATATGCTGTTTGCAATCATGAAATTAATTGACTTAAATTTCAGACACAATAATGTACAACGATACACCTCTGTAAGCTTATAAAACTTGCCCAATAAAGTATTTATTTACCGGCAAGAATTACAAAATCTGGCGGTGTCTGGTATCAAATCGCTCACTGCGAAAGGTCCCATTGCTGGAGAATTACGGAGAACAAAGTTCACCACACCCAGGCCGCCATTCGCTACTTCAAAATATGCCCGATCGTCTTGCCTGTACAGCGTGGTTACAAAGGCACTGCCTGGAACCTCTCTCACCCCCACCACCTACCGCCTCAATAAAACGTACCAAAAGACAAAAGACAAAAGTAATGTTTGTATGAGCACCATCCCGCGACCAAGAAAAAGAAAGTCAACATCTTACCATTGTAAGGAGTGCAATGTAGCACTCTGCCCAGGGAGATGCTATACTCAGTACCACACTCTTCGAACCTGTTGAGTGCTAGAGTATTGAAAAAGAAATATGCTTTGTGGCTACACGCCAAATCATTTCATTTGTAAAATGTGTACTTGTATTGAATGTGGTGCTGACTAAAGTTTACGCCCTCTCTTTCTCCACATTAGCTTTCCTTGCTAAATATATTGTTGCATTTCTCTTTTTTTCAGACATTTACTCCTGTTCTTCCTTTCCTTTCCTCTCCTCACCTCTTTACTATCCTCTCCATTCACTTCTCTTCCCTCTCTCATATCATTCCGCATTATTTATGATGAATTATATATTCCTGCTGTTCACTTGCTATATGATGTTATGGTCTAAATGAAAAGGTCTAAAGAAGTTATCACTATAATGAAAATTATTTGTTTGGTCTAATATCATATTTTCATTCTAGTTTTCACTCATCTATTATCATTTTTGATGTATTAAAAAATCACTTCTCGTCTGTCTGTATTATTTCCTTCATGATATAATGTAGTATGTTGTTTGCATCGTTATGAATTGTAATTCATACCCCTACTAGAAAGAGATGGCAGTACTTATTACTGAATTGGAAGTTATCATTTTCACCTTTTACTAATTCTTATTGTATTGGAAATTATCTATTCTAAAAGTGTAGTTCTTTATATTTATAATTTGAAAATGAATCTCTACTACGTCACCATCTAGTATTTCTTTAGCTTATCCCCACTCATTTGTCGTTGAAATGTGTGCTAGAGAGACAGATGCTCTCTCTCTCTCTCTCTCTCTCTCTCTCTCTCTCTCTCTCTCTCTCTCTCTCTCTCTCTCTCTCTCTCTCTCTCTCTCTGCAGATAGTAGGTATGGTATCCAAGGATATATGTGTATATATATATATATATATAAATATATATATATATATATATATATATATATATATATATATATATATTACACACAGGAACCCACAGTCGGATCAGCATTAATTGAGGAATGCCCTAATATTAATATTTCTAAAGGGCAGTGGACACCTGACATAATCTCACGCGCAGCAGTAAGCAAGTTGGTGCGGACGCTACATCCTCCCCTCTCCTCACCTCCTATAAGTTGAACAGATTGTAACCAATCTGTGAAAGCTCGCTTCTTCTCTTCTACAACCTTCTTTGTTTCCACATCCCACCATTCACTACCCTTCCTTCTATTTCCTCCTGTCCTTCTTGTTCCACACACCATCCTTGCACACTTTGTGACTCCCTCCTTGAACCATCCCCATTCCTCCTTCACACCTAGCTCTACTCTATCCTTCACTAACTCCCACTCCTCCTTCAGCTTCTTTTTGTACTCCTTCTCCTTTTCCTTTTCATTCAAAGAGTTCACTCTAAGAACCTCCCTAACTTTTGTCCCTTTCCTCTTTCTCCATCTATCCTCCACTCTCAACTTACCTTCCACCAAAAAAAATGATCTGATATTTCCCCACCCTCTCCCCTTAGCACATGTACATCCTTAACTCTTCCTATCATAATCCTATTTACCACTACATAATCCATTAACGCTCTATCTACCACCCTTCCATCCACCACCCTCTCCCATGTGTACTTATGCTTGACTTTCTTCCGAAACACTGTATTTGCTATCATCAACTCTCTTTCTAGACACATTTCCACCATCAACTCTCCACTACGATTCTTTCCTGGAACTCCACATTTCCCAACTACTCCATTAATTGGATAATTTCCTACCCTAGCATTAAGGTCTCCCAGTACTATTACATTGACACTTCTCCCTAAATCCTCTATGCACTCATTTAGATCTATCCAAAAGGCCTCCCTCTCTTC
>NC_134791.1:65406607-65421607 GCF_046742065.1 Oratosquilla oratoria
AGTAGCCTAAATCACACTGTATTCATTCATTTATTCATTTATAGATTATGCAATATGCTAAAAATTTCTGTTTCCATATCAGGATCTGTATCAACAGCTTCAATCCCTTCATCATCGGCTCCACTTATACTATCTGCAAACCTGACTCCACCATTAAAAAGGTCACTATCAGACTTCTCCAGAGGCGCCACTTCTGCTAAAACATTTTCATCTTAAAGAAAGTCATCAACATCTCTGGACAGATTTATCATAAAAACTTCAGCCTCTCAAAAGGAAAATCTCGAGGAAGAAGTTGCAAGAATTATATTTGTTACAAATTCACCGTTTCGTCTTGTTCAGCATCCTCAGTTTTTCAAGATGGTTCAGAACCTGAGGCCAGGTTATATTCCTCCATCCAGAAAAGATATTGCTGATAAGAACTTGGATGTTGTGTATGAAAAGGAATATAAAAAGTGTGCAGATGACCTGAATAATGAAACTGTATGTCTTTCAATTAATGGGTGGTCTAACATCCATAATGAGCCCATAATATGTGTCACTCTAACAACATCCACTGGTCAGATTTATTTAGTTGACACAATAGACACATCAAGGAAACCTCACACTGCTGAATGTCTTCTACAACTTGTACAAAATTCGATCAAGAAGGCTGAACAAGATTTTGGTTGTCACATTGGAAGTGTTGTGACAGACAATGCAGCAAATGTCACCAAGATGAGAAAACTCTTGGAGGAATCGAGTGAACCTGAGCATTCCGTCCTCACATACGGCTTATGCCGTTCCTTGTATACTTGTGGCAAGTCTATATAACACTGCTCCTTAAATTGGTATGCTAAAAATGTCCTTTAGCAATCAGATCGCATATCAGATAGCAATCCCACAATATTTAAAATCTATAAAAAAATAAAAAATTAAATCAAATAAATCTGATTTAAAAAAAATCGATCTTTTATATTTTTTACATAGATAAAAAAAAATCGCCAACCCTGGTTTCCACTAACCTTATAAAATAATACCTGTTAAGTCCGGCTAAAATTGGCATTTCAAAGCATAACAGCCTTAGAAATAGTTTCTTATTTCACTATAAAAGTTTACATTAACTTATACTGCATTGAATAAGTCAATAGTTGATACATTTGTCCTTTATACAATGTTGGGTTTCTAGTTTTGATATATTTGTCCAATATAAAATGTTAGGTTACAAAGAAAGCCATGGCCTTCGCTAGCGGACCCAAGGATCTGGGTGCGCACGTCCTGTGTAATAGTAGTCCTTGATATATATATATATATATATATATATGTATATATATATATATATATATATATATATGTATATACATCTATATACATCTCTATACATATATATATATATATATATATATATATATATATATATATATATTCATTAAAAGTGATGGCTAGTTGTGCATTAATAATTTTCTTAAAGGTATTTTCCATATACCTTATTAAGGATTTGTTTTCCTTAGGAAGGAAATTTATGACTTGGCTGTATGTAGTCATATTAGCTAGATCGCGATTTCGGGTTCAAGACCCTTCTTCAGTAGCTATAGGGATAAGAATTAATCCGAAGATTCTAGTAAAGATCTAAGTTTTTATACTAGAGTTCCTATACTTGCTAATCACTGGGGGAGGTCACCTGGTATTACGGGCAGGGACGAAATGTCACGTGCGCTAGGAAGCCTCCGGGTTTGTGTTGTGGCGGAATGTGGCATGCTTTTGGTTATGGCGTTTTGTCTCGTAGTTGGACGAGTGGCGTTTTGTCTCGTATTGGCGTTTGTGGTGTTATGTCTCATGTTTGTATTTGTAACGGTTTGTCTCATGCTTGGAAGGGCTCTAAGGTCTTCTGCTTGTACATTTAGGTTTGGGCTCAACTCTTTAATATACAACGCTTCTAAAATTGGGAGGCGTCTATCGTCAGTACATAAATCCAAAATCTCGATGTTTTTCTCTAGTGCCTCTCTTGCTAGTGTTATGCCGTGGGCTTCTCTTAAGTGATTTTTAGGGGCTCCAGATGTCAGGTGGTATGAGAGGCGACGGGATAACCTCATTGTCGTCATGCCAATATAGGTGGATGGGAGGGCTTCACAGTTCCCTCGTGTACATGTGAACCTATAGATGACATGTGATTTCTGAAGTTCCTTTCTCTCTTGTTGGGGGCTGTTTCTAATAAGGAGGTGGCTAGTTTTCTTAGTTTTATAATAAATCACTAGGTTTAGTATTTTTTTCTGGATTGACTGGTTTAATGTTTCTTTTTATAATTTGTTTCATAATGCGTTCATCTTCTTTATAAGCTGACGAAAAAGTGGATTTATAATATATGTTGATTTTCTCTTTATTTTGTTTATCATTGTTGTTGTTATGCCAGCCGTCCATTATTTTCTTTATTTGAAAATTTATCTTTATATATATGTATATATATATATATATATATATATATATATATATATATATATATGTATATATATATAATAGCCAAATTACCCGCGCGTTGCTGCGAGTTTGTGAATTATCCCTAACCTAACCATACGCCACCTAACTTTAACCCTTAACCCTAACCAAAATATATTTTCTAAATGAGACATTGTTATCCAAGTACTTGGAGTGATAGGGTATCATAATATGTAAGGTTATGAGGGTCTATCTGCAAAACCCAAGAGAGGAGTTCGTGAACAAACAAACAAACAAACAAATTGACAGACAAATGAAAGATAGCAATCCAAGTACCTTAGATTATAAGGTTTCAGAATGTATATGGTTATAGGGGTCTATCTGCAAAAACCTAGTAGGAGTTCGTGAATAATCTCTAACTAAACCATACACCACCTAAATTTAACCCTTAACCCTAACAAACAAACAAAAATTCTAAATGAAATATAGTTATCCAAGTACCTGAAGTGATAAGGTATCAGAATATATACGGTTATGGGGGCCTATATGGAAAAAACTAGGAAGAGTTCCTGAACAAACAAACAAATAAAGAAACAGACAGACAAACAAATAAAAGATAGTTTTCCAAGTACCTTGGGTTATAAGGTTTCGGAATATATATGATTATAGGGGTCTATCTTCAAAAAGCTAGTAGTTCGTGAATAATCACTCACCTAACCATAACCCACCTAACTTTAACCCTTAACCCTAACCAAAATAATGTATATATAAATATATATATATATATATATATATATATATATATATATATATATATATATAGCACCGCGTAATGTAATAGCACATTAGTAAAATGAAACTTGTTAACCCACTGTCGGAGAAAAGAAATCAGAAATACAGATATACAGATAAATACAAAATATACAGATAATTAGTATTTCTGATTTCTTTTCTCCGACAGTGGGTTAACAAGTTTCATATATATATATATATATATATATATATATATATATATATATATATATATATATATATATATATATAACGTAGAAACCACTGTTGGAGTAGAAAAGACTGGAAACGGGTCTTTTCTACTCCAACAGTGGTTTCTACGTTATTGACAAATGTGTGATTACATTTTTCACCTGTAATATACATATATATATATATATACACATATATGCACACGCATGTATATATTATGTATATATATATGTGTATATATATATATATATATATGGGTGGGGAAGGGCAAACGAAGATGTGTTAGGAATAGAGTTTATTGCCCTAACGTTGCGACCAACTTGGTCTTCTTCAGAGGACTACAGCATTACAAACGGATCACAATTCTTATATTCGTAGTGAGAGGGAACCCGCCAAGGTATGAGCGTCATGTTTTCCCTTTGGCTAACGATTTAATTATTAGGACACTTGCTGCTTTCGAGAGGCAATTAAAACCGACTCTATCGTAGTTTTTCTAGTTGGCGGCGATATGTGCAGCTTCCACAGTTTTTCTCATTTTCTTCTCAAATCCCTCGTGTAGAATTTCTGCGTTGTTCCAATCAGGTAGATGTCCACATTTGTCCAGGTGACGAACCAGGGAGTTAGATGTTCTATGAGCCCTGAGATCGTTTTTGTGCTCATTCAAGCGTTTATTGAACCCTCGACCTGACTCACCGAAATAAGATGATGGACAACCGTTGCATGGAATACGGTAAATGACACTGAGATTATTACGCATATTATTATGTTTCTTAAATATTTTTCCTATTTTATTGGAAGATATTTTTTTTTGCTATATTTATTAAACCTTTTAACAAATAATATTCAATAGCTATGGTGTTTGTTTAATTAGGGACAGAAATATAATGAGACTTATCCTTTCCCGTGTTTCGGACGTTTGAGCCATCGTAGATCTTCTTGGCTTTCCTCGTTGTCCTGGTGATTCAAACCTCCGGGGTATTTCAGCTTCCTAAAGGTATTCTTGATGTAAGTAAGTTCATCCTCTAGGAATTCTTCACTGCAGATACGAAAAGCTCTGAGAAAGAAACCTATTAGAACACCCGTTTTAACACGTCTGCTGTGTGCTGAAAAATAATGGACAAAGTCGTCCCTATTGGTGGGTTTCCTGTACACCGAGAAAACTTACCTGTTGAGAACCTCTGTGAATCAACGTGTCTAAAAATGGTAAATTACACTCTTTTTCTAGTTCAACTGTGAATTGAATGTCTTTATTCACAGCGTTGAGTCTTCTCAACTTATTTTCTATATTAGTTCTTTTTGGCATCACCACGATTATGTCATCCACGTACCTTAACCAAGTGGTACCTCTTCCCATGATGTTGATGTATTTGTCCATTTCTATTACTTCCATGAATAAAAATGCCATGACAGCAGATAATTGACACCCCATTGCGAGACCTCTAATCTGTTTTAAATTCAATGTTGTTAAACATATAAATAACCAAATTTGACACACATGGAAATAAGTTTTATATAATCAGATCTTGGGACTGGAAAGGATATCATCATCGATATCTGTTGTTACTTTCTTCACTGCTTCTAGGGCATCAAAAACAGAAACATTTGTGAATAACGCTGTTATATCGAAGCTTGCCAACTTTTTTATCACTTACATTCAGATCCCTTAAGTCTCTGGATCAGGTCGGAAGAAATTTCTTAAATGGGCCCCGCTGATGGAACCGATGACGTTTGAAAGGGGTTTTGCCAGACATTTCGCTAGTCTGTGCGGAGCGCTACCAATCCCTGAAGTTATGGGCCTCATGGGGATATTTACCTTATGTACTTTAGGAAGAAGACCGTGCATTAACGGGGGTTTTGGAGCTTCTTCTAGTAATCCTAACAACTTTTTTCCCCTGGTTGATTTACGTAGGATTTTTCTCGCTTCTGTATTGAATCTTGCTGATTCTATATCAGCGTTGCCGGCCGGTTGTCTTTCGTATGTTGATTCATCATTCAAAAGATCGGACATTTTGTCCAGATAGTCAATTTTATTTAAAATAATTACTCCGCCGCCTTTGTCGGCGTGGGTGATAATAATGTCATTATCATTACTCAAAGTCTGAAGGACTTCTCTAAATCTTTTGGGAATAACAAAACGATTACAATCGGCCAAGGCTTGGTAACATGTTATTACCCCTTGGGTGAAACCTTTATCAACTTCGTTCTCAGACGTCCGGACCCCGGGAAAGGATAAGTCTCATTTTATTTCTGTCCCTAATTCTACAAACACCATAGCTATTGATGATTATTTGTTAAAAGGTGGAATAAATATAGCAAAAATATCTTCCAATAAAATAGGAAAAATATTTAAGAAACATAATAATATGCGTAATAATCTCAGTGTCATTTACCGTATTCCATGCAACGGTTGTCCATCATCTTATTTCGGTGAGTCAGGTCGAGGGGTCAATAAACGCTTTGAATGAGCACAAAAACGATCTCAGGGCTCATAGAACATCTAACTCCCTGGTTCGTCACCTGGACAAATGTGGACATCTACCTGATTGGAACAACGCAGAAATTCTACACGAGGGGATTTGAGAAGAAAATGAGAAAAACTGTGGAAGCCTGCACATATCGCCGCCAACAAAGAACAAACAACGACAGAGACGGATTTAAATGCCTCTCGAAAGCAGCAAGTGTCCTAATAATTAAATCGTTAGCCAAAGGGAAAACATGACGCTCATCACCTTGGCGGGTTCCCTCTCACTACGAATATAAGAATTGTGATCCGTTTGTAATGCTGTAGTCCTCTGAAGAAGACCAAGTTGGTCGCAACGTTAGGGCAATAAACTCTATTCCTAACACATCTTCGTTTGCCCTTCCCCACCCACATTCTCTCTCATTTGTCTGAAATAATCTTAAATATATATATATATATATATATTTTTTTTTTTTTTATGAAATATAGTTATCCAAGTACCTGGAGGGATAGGGTGTCAGAATATATATGGTTATGGGGGTCTATCTGCAAATCCCTAGTAGCTGGGCAGATAAATGCCAATTTTCAACATAATCGCGCAAATGGTGATACAAGCACCAAAATTGGCGTGATGACTCCATAGGGCATACTAAAGAGATCTGTCCGACTAGTCACCAAAAAATCCAAGATGGCGGCCATTTTTCAAGATGGCTACCATCAGGAGCTCGCGATAACGATATTCCCTCATTAATTGGTATCTATTCATCCGATTTTAGTAATCTTGGTGTCAAATGGTATGTTTTGGGGCATGCTGAATTTATTTATGACACTCTAGAAAGCATTTCAGCACCACTTACATGACTATAAATAAGAAAAAATACAACATCAAAACACATTTTATTAATGACATATCACATGGTTGGAAGAGATATCGCTAACTGAGACCATTGGTGATGGAATAAATGTGTCGTGGACAGCCCATCATGCAGCACAGAGCAGGAGCAAGCCATTTGAAGTGAGCATTACCTCACTGATGCCTTTGATTCGCGAGCAGGCCCACTCATTTGCCACCATCAAGCACTGCATGGATAAGATTCAAGACACAGTGTCATTTCTAAACCCAGGACAAACCCCAGTTATAGCTGCTGACCAGCCACTCTTTGCTCATGCTAAGCAAATCTAATGGCAGTAGCCAGAAGAGTATGGAAGAACAAGTTCGTCATCATGTTGGGGGGACTACACATAGAGATGGCTGCACTGAGGTCATTAGGAACCCTCCTAAAAGGTAGTGGGTGGACCAGTGCTATTGCTAAAGCAGGGGTGGCGTCATCCGGTACAGCAGAGTCATTCCTGACTGTGTCAAGTGCCACGAGAACAAGACTTGCCCATCAGATCACAGCATGCAGCCTGTACAAACTGATGAAGGAAGCTCACCGTGACTATTGTTCTGACTGTGGGATGTCAGGCAACTCTCCTATGTCCTTTGAGGACTGGCACCAGAGGCAGAGGAGTGTCAGTCCACAGTTCCAGTTTTGGAATATGGTGCTAGATATGGAGCTCACCATATTCCTCCTGATCCGTTCGTTTAGGGAAGGAGACTTCGAACTCTACCGAGAAGCCCTGACAGAGCTGATTCCGAAATTCTTCGCAAACAACAACATGAACTATGCCAGATGGCTCACAACTCATTGGCAGGATATGATGTCCCTTGATCAGCAACACCCGGGGAGTTTCACTTCGTCATTCACAAGTCAAAGCGAGAATTTTCGGCCCTGGCGATAGATCAAGCTCATGAACAAAACAATGCAGTCATCAGAGGTGATGGTAGAGCTGTTGGACTGACAGAGGATCCTGGGGCACTGAGGAGATAGATGGTAGCTGGACCAGAAGTGAGTCGTCTAGTTGCTGGCTACGAGACAATGTCATGTCTGAAGGACGCATCCATCACCACCAAACATCACGACCAAAATACAAGTACCCAGAGGACATTCGTGGAGAAGGTCGGGGTGCTGCAAAGAGTCCTGAAGGAGATGGGCAACCCTTTCCAAGAAGAAACAGCAGATCTACTGGTTCTAGACACAAAGATAATTGCAGATCCAACGCTGGCGGGGCTTGTTTGAACACGCCAAGAAAGAGGAAAATAACAATTCAAGTCATTTGTGGACGGCCTGGAGAGTGACAATATAAGCTCATTCTACCACCCCATAAAGAAGAACAAAGTTGCCTTCTGCAAACATAACAAGGTCGCCAGTAGTTCAAAGGAAAAGGTCATGAAAGAGGAGTGCCAGCTGTTTTCTAGACTATTCATCTCCTGTCAGGCCAGACAGATTAATTTGGTGGAGAACCAAGCAGCTCCTGCTTCACTGAGTGACAACGGCAAACTCCATACATCCCAAAAGTCACAGCTGACTGAAATTCTCCAATCCGGACTGACTCTGCCAGAAAGAGAACCAGAAAGAGATGCCATCATCATTGATGGCTCAGCTCTCATCAATGCCACACCTCCAAGGAACTCAAAGTCATTTGACGACTATGCCAAAGAAGACATCCTGCCGAAGGTGAAGTCCTATGCCGTCAAATACGAAGTCTGAAACCAGAACCAAGAGAGGACGAGGGATCAGGCAAAGAGTAACAGGAACTACCAAGACGCCCCAAAATTGGAGAAGCTTTCTGCGAGATGATAGCAATAAGACAGAACTATTTAATTTCCTCGCAGACAAAATGTGTTATGCTGACACAATAAGCACCATCATCGTGGCAAGGGGAAATAATGCCATCAGCAACAAAGTGAGGTCCCTGGATGCCGTGGCCCTGTGCTCCCATGAGGAGGCTGACACCAGAGTGTTTGTACTTGCCAGGGATGCAACGTCGCAAGGTAGCAAGTCCATTACCATTAAAGCAAATGACACTGATGTCGTCGTTATAGTAGTGTCGACCATGCCATCCTTACAAGAGCTTGGGCTAGAAAAGTTGTGGATAGCGTTTGGACAAGGAGTGAGTGCTCGGTGGATTCCTGTTCACGAGGTGGTTTCTTCAATAGGGCCGGAGAAGGTCGGCGGTATTCTGTTCTTCCATGCTTTCACGGGATGTGATGTGGTCTCTGGTTTCCGTGGCGAAGGGAAAAAATCTGCATGGCAGACATGGAATGTATGTGAGGATGTTACCGAAACCTTCAAGAAACTCAGCAACTGTCCGCAAGAAATTTCAAATGATGACCTGCAGAAACTGGAGAAATTAGTTGTCCTAATGTACGACCGATCCAGTGCAGCTAGCTGTGTCAACGAGGCGAGGCTGGATCTCTTTGCCCGCAAGCAGAGGACTTACGATGCGATTCCACCAACCAGAGCTACCTTGAGGGAGCACGCTAAGCGTGCGGCCTACCAGGGTGGAGTCATATGGGGTCAGGCGACTGCCTCAAATCCAGAAACCAGCACCCCTGCTGACTGGGGTTGGATTCAAAGTGAAGAAGTGTGGAAAATACATTGGACAACCCTTCCATCAATAGCTGCATGCTGCCAGGAATTAACCAAATGCTGTTGCAAGAAAGACTGCCTCAAGAGGTGCAAATGTTTCCGCGCCGAACTTTCTTGTACCGCTCTGTGCAGCTGTTTTTGTGACCAGTAATGTTGTAGTGAACCGAGGTAAATTCTCGAACGTTTGACAGAAGATTCTGAATAATCTTTGCTTTATTATTTCAGCGTTAATGTCATGTTCATGTTCAACTAAGTCAGTTTTTTATTTAGACTCTATAATCATTCAGTCCATTAATCTAGTATGTAATATGTCGTTAATAAAATGTGTTTTGATGTAATATTTTGTTTATTTTATTAATAGTCATGTAAGTGGTGCTAAAAGGCTTTAAGGCGTGTCATAAATGAGTTCAGCATGCCCAAAAACATACCATTTGATACCAAGATCACTAAAATCGGTTGAATAGATACCAATTTATGAGGAATGTCGTCATCGCGAGCTCCTGATGGCGGCCATCTTGAAAAATGGCCGCCATCTTGGATTTTTTGGAGTCATCGAGCCAATTTTGGTGCTTGTATCATGAAATGCATGATTTTTCCTATATCCGCCGCACTATAGGAGGAGTTCGTAACCTCTGAGATCCCATTGTCAGACCACCTGACCATAGTTTTATATATATCTGTCATCCCCGACTTGTCATTTTTCTCTCCCATCCCATGTAAGTCTTCTTGTAACATTTCCATCGTATTTATTTGCATTTATATTGTATCCCTCATGTTTTACTATTATTGTTCTTGCACACAATTGTCACCATTGCTGTATTTATGTAACTTTTGTAATTTTGTCACCATTATTGTAATTATGTATTTTTTGTTATTTCAGTTTACTCTTGAAAATTTCTTCATTAAGACGAAAAGTTAGGCTCAAATAATGGAAAGGAATGGAAGAAAACAGTGATTTAGTTTCAATTCACCCGGTTAATGGTAAATCTCTAATCAGGAAAATCGAGAATACGAGGAAAAAACTGAATAACTACAACAATGCTGTTGTTTTTAACTCCACGTGTATTACTGAGAACATGCTCCCCTCTTTTACATGTATATATATATATATATATATATATATATATATATATATATATATATATATATATCAAATCAGCCGTCCTGAGTCCACTGCTGAACAAAGGGCTCGTTCAAAGCCTTCCATGATTCACATGACCGCCCCAACCTCTGCCACGTCACTCCTAAAAACTTCTCAATCTCGTCTCTCCATTTTCTGTCTCGTCTCCCTCTTCCACGCTTCCCATCTCGCGGCGTCCACTCAGTAACACACTTGCTCCATCCTGCATCAGTCGTTCGCACCAACTTACCTGCCTAATTCCAATTCCTCTCTTTCACCGACTCCACAATATATTTCACTGTAGTCTGCTCTCTCACCCAACTTGCTCTCTTTTGGTCTCTCAACGTTATTCCTATCATTGATCTCTCTTTTCTCATCTGTGTAGTCCTTAGCTTTGTTTCCATCGCCTTCATCAGTTTCCAAGTTTCATACCCGTAGATTATTGCTGGCAGAATGCATTGATTGTAAACTTTACGTTTCAAACATAAAAGTAGAGAGCGTCGCAGGATTTTATTATACTTACCAAACACTTTCCAACCAATTGTAATACGTCTTCTCGTAATCTACAAAAGCTAAACACAGAGGGATATTGTATTTTGTCGTTTTCTCGATTAGTTGGTTCATTGCCTGCAAATAGTCTAGAGTCAAATATCCGCTCCTAAAGCCTGCCTGTTCTCTCTGTTATGTTCCATCTAAAACTTTACTTGTCTATTTGTAAGGATCTTGGACAATACTTTATATACATTTGATAGCAAGCTAATAGGTCGATAGTTACTAAGGTCCTTCTGTTCTCTTTTTTATGAAGCAAATTCACTATAGCATTGCACCACGCTTTCCTGACGTAAGCACTGGGTGTACAACTCAGCTAATTTATTATGAACTTCTTTCCCTGCATCTTTCAACAGATCTATCGATATGCCATCTTCCCCAGGTGCTTTCCTTCGTTTCATAGTTTTTAGAGCAAATTCTACTTCCTTTTTAATCTCTGGTACACTGCTAACGTCTATAAATGAATTTACTGACTCAACCACGGTGTTCGACAAGTAAAACTCTTGGTAAAGAAATTTACTCTTTTTACCATTCTGTCTCTGGAGTTAATGATTTCTCCATTTTTATCATTCAAATATCATTTGCTGTCTTCCTAAAGCTTGTCTGCGCTCACTCACTTTAGTACTTTTACCTTTCCGATTAGTTTCCTCTATTTCATTCATGTTTTTCTTTCTTTTCTTTGATCATTACCTTTTGTTGATAAGCTTGTTTAATTTTACTCTTTCTATTTCGTCTCTCTTGCTTTTGATCTGAATGGTCTTCATTCTTTTGATTAGGTTATTTGTCGCTTTGGAGTATTTCTCTGCCCAGTTCTTAGAGCTTTGAATCTATTTTTAATTTCTAACTGAAATTCCTTCTTAGTATCCCTTCGATAATAGCGTGCACACACCACACGCACACATATGGAGTAGCGTGGTACTTCAACGACAAGAGTACCGTCCCAAGGGACTCCCATTGTTTTCGATGACCAAGCCAACCGACCTTTCTTGACTACTCTCTTTTTGACAAAAAAAAAAACAAAAAAAATCTGGGCGCTCAGGTCAAGAACAATAGCCGCAGCTGTGTCTCTCGGGTCAGCCACCTGCATCGGCCGACGTCTCACCGAGGCGACCTAACTTCTCAATATTCCTCATATGGCAACAACATCCTTTTCATAAATTGGCAACCTTTGTATATATGTATAATATGTTTCTGGTAATCCACCGAGCTTCCCTGAGGGCTTGCCGTGTATGTAGTAGTTAGATCTATACGAGGACAATTAAAGCCAAGAATTCCACCCGAGTTTTCCTTCACCACCAATTCCAATGTAGAGAACACAACCTATACTTCTTCACACCCCATCCCCCACCCACTCCCCCTCATGCATAACAGCATCATCCATACACAACCCTTCTCCATTCACCCATATCTTCTGTCCACTCCCGTCCCTCCTCAACAGACATTCCTCTCCTTTGTAATGCCCCTTTTCACCCCATCCATCCATCTCATCCTAGGACGCCCCCTCATATTCACTCCTTCCACCTCTGCCTTCCACACCTCTTTTACTAATCTTTGTTCACTCATTCTTTCCATGTGTCCAAACCATCCTAATACTCTTTCATCAACCCTATCTCCCAGCTCCCTTTCCACCCCTGTTCTCCTCCTCACTTCCTCGTTTCTCACTCTATCCAGCCTAATAACCCCTATCATACTTCTCAGGCATTTCATCTCAAACACATTCAAATTCTTCCTCTCATATGTTCCATGTTTCTGCTCCGTACAGTGCTGTTGGCACAATCACTCCTTCATATAACCTCCTATTAGCATCCATTCCCAAATGTCTATTTATCATTACATTTTTTAATCCACCAAGGCATTTACTCGCTTCTCTCAATCTACATTCTACCTCCACCCCCACTCCTTCCTTTTCTGCCACATTCGCGCCCAAGTATCTAAAATTACCCACTTCCTCCAGTCTCTTACCTTAATGCTCACTTCCAGCCTGCTGTCACTCTCTCCCCTTGTACACCTCATCAACTTACTTTTGTACACATTTATCTTCAATTTCCTTCTTTCACACACCTTCTCAAACTCTCTCACCAATTTCATCAATCCCTCCTCTGATCCTGCTACAAGTGCAGTGTCGTCAGCAAGCAACAACTGGCTTACCTCCCAATTTTTTTCATTTTCTTTAACCATCTCCAACCCCTGACCCACTACCATTGCATTCACCTCTCGCATCCATGTAAAGATTGAACAGCCAGTGAGACATAACACATCCCTGACGAAGTCCCACCTTTGCCTCAAACCATTCACTCTCTCCATTTCTAATCCTAACACAAGCTGTACTACTCTCGTAAAAACTCTTGACTGCTCTTAACAGCTTTCCTTCTATCCCATATATCTGCAGTATCTCCCACAGTGCCTTCCTGTCTACCCTGTCCTAAGCCTTTTCCAAATCCATAAAAGCCAAAAAAAACACCCTTACCTTTTCCTATAGCTTTCTCACATATCTGTCTTATCACAAAAATCTGATCTACACAACCCTTACCTGTCCTAAAACCACTGTTCCTCACCAATTACTCCCTCTGTTCCTCTCCTAATCCTCTCAATCAAGACCCTCCCATAGGCCTTCCCAACCACACTCAACAAGCTGATCCCTCTGAAACTACTATACTCACACTTGTCCCCCTTACACTAGTAAAGTGGAACTATACAGGCACTTCTCTAGTCTGCCGGTACTCTACCCTCTCTTAAACAAACATTAGATAACCTCACCAGCCAGTCCACCATCACTGTACCTCCTTTTTTCAAACATTCTGCATGGTATCCATCCAACCCAGGTGCCTTACCTGTTCTCATCATCTTAACAGCTGCTTTCACTTCATCCTTCCCTATTTCTCCTCCATTTTCCTCACTCATCACTCTCATTTTCTTAGCGCATCCCACTGCAACTACCTTTCTCTCCCTATTCTCCTTCACATTTAGCAACTTCCTAAA
Organism: Oratosquilla oratoria; assembly: GCF_046742065.1. Taxonomy (NCBI): domain Eukaryota; kingdom Metazoa; phylum Arthropoda; class Malacostraca; order Stomatopoda; family Squillidae; genus Oratosquilla; species Oratosquilla oratoria. The sequence continues at coordinate 65,420,583 of NC_134791.1, forward strand.
ATACTCTGCCCACTTTCCTCTTACTGCCTTCTCTTTCATTATCATCTCTCCATCTGCATCTTTTACCTTTTCTTTTCTACTTGATTCGCCTCCTTTTCCTCTTAATTTCTTTCCAAAACATCTTTTTATTACTTTCAAAATTTTCTGTCATAATCTTACCCCATTTCATATCAGCTCTCCTCTTTGCCTCCTCTATCTTATGCTTGACTTCCTTTCTCTTTACTTTGTACCTCTCATATGATTCCCTTGTCCTGATTTATAGCCAATCTATGAAAGCCTACTTCTCTTCTACACCCTTCTTTGCTTCCTCATACCACCATTCACTACCCTTCCTTCTATTTCTTTCCACCCTCCTTGTTCCACATACCATTTTTGCACACCTTAAGACTCCATCCCCATTCCTCCTCCACTCCTAGTTCTACTCTATCCTTCACTTCCCCCAACTCTTCTCTCAGCTTTTTCTTATACTCCTTTCTTATACTTTCTTTGTCATTTAAGCAGTTCACTCTAAGTACCTCCCTACCTTCTGCCCTTTTCCTCTTTCTCCACTCACAATTTACCTTCCAGAAAATTATCTGATATTTCCTCACTCTCTCCCATTAGAACATGTACATCCTTAACTCTTCCTTCCATACTCCTGGTCACAACTATATAGTCCATTAACGCTCTATCTGCCATCCTTCCATCCACCACCCTCTCCCATGTGTACTTATGCTTGACTTTCTTCCTAAACACTGTATTTGCTATCATCAACTCTCTTTCAAGACACAACTCCACCATCAACTCTCCACTACGATTTTTACCTGGAACACCATACTTCCCAGTCACTCCCTCTATTGATTCGTTTCCTACCCTAGCATTAAGGTCTCCCTATACAACTATATATGTATATATATATATATATATATATATATATATATATATATATATACATATATATGTATGTATATATGTGCAAGCAATCATATCACCGTGATACAAAATTACAAAATAACCACAGGAGAAAGGAAACTTGTAGACAGTAA
>NC_134791.1:65434107-65444107 GCF_046742065.1 Oratosquilla oratoria
TTCCCCCTTTGTTGTGAAAGCTGTTGTTATTTCCATTATTGTGAAGATCGCACTCGCAGTACCAAAGGGAACAAGAAACAGAAACCAATATTCCTGCAACATCAATAGTAATGGCAATCCTTGAAAAAAGTTACCCCATATTTTTCTTCTTCTTTTTTCTGGATAGGCGAAAGAACGGCCTCATCTTGTTGAAAGATAGTTCATCCTAGATTTTTAACTCAGTAGTTTGGGGAAATATGAAATTTTTTAATATTTAAAAAAAAAAAACATCCATCTTTTAAGCGCAGTATTTACGAAACTATTTCATTGTTTTTGTATCAGCCGGGCTTTTACATGCTATTTATAACATGATTTTTACATTTTATATCTGAAGTTATCATAGTTTAAAATTGTATAAGGCTTTCAGGGGCCTACTGTGTACAAAGATATATACATACATATCCTGTGAATAACAGGTAATATAATAATATTTCATAAATCTAAGGAAAACCAATAACATTTCGCTATGTAAGTGACCTACACTTGATCGCACTCAGCTCAGTGGCCATGCCATCTGCGATGCCCTTTCGTCAAACGCATGGTCACGTGATTCAATCAAATTGTAAACGTTTTCATATTTCTTTACCATTTCTCCATATTCATGATTTTTTTTTAGATATTGAATATATTTATACATGTATATATACATATGTATATATATATATATATATATATATATGTGTGTGTGTGTGTGTGTGTTATATATACATATATATATATATATATATATATGTGTGTGTGTGTGTGATATATATATATATATATATATATATATATATATATATATATATATATATATATATATATGTGTATATATGGAGGAGTGCCTGTAGATTTCCGCTTTACAAGGGAAAAAGAGGCAAATGTGAGTAGTAGTTTCAGAGAGGTCAGTCTGTTTGAGAGGATTAGGAGAGGAACAAAGGGAGTAATTTGTGAGGAACAGTGTGGATTTAGGACAGGTAGGGGTTGCGTGGATTACATTTTTGTGGTAATGCAGACATGTGAGAAAGCTTTAGGAAAATCTAAAGATGTTTTGAGGGCCTTTATGGATTTGGACAAATTTTATGACAGGGTAGACAGGAAGGCACTGTGGGAGGTGTAAGAACATAAGAATGAAGGAGACTGCAAGAGACCATAAGGCCTACACAAGGCAGCTCTATATCCATCACCACCTGTCATCCCCACCCATAAAGTTGTCTAACCATTTCTTAAAACAACTGATAGTTTCAGCGCTCACCACATGGTTACTAAGTCTATTCCATTCGTTGACCACCCTATTAGTAAACTAATTCTTGCTTATTTCCTTCTTAAATCTAAATTTGTCCAGTTTATATCCATTACTGCGAGTCCTGCCCTGTCGTTTTAATATAATGACCTTGTTTGCATCACCCTTGTTAAGACCTTTGATCCACTTGAACATCTCTATTACAACACCCAGGTGCCTAATCCTCTCCTCATAAGGCAAATTTCTGAGTCCATGTATCATTTCAGTCATTCTTCTATGAACTAATTCTAGTGAATTTATGTCCATTCTATAGGACGGAGACCAAAACTGTACAGCATAGTCAAGGATAGGTCTAACTATCGCTAGATAGAGTTGGGATAGGAGGAAAGCTATTTAGAGTAGTCAAGAGTTTTTACGAGAGTAGTAGAGCCTATTTTAGAATTAGAAATGGAGAGAGTGAGCGGTTTGAGGTAAAGGTGGGACTTCGTCAGGGATGTGTTATGTCGCCTTGGCTGTTCAATTTATACGTGGATGTGGATTTGGTGGTGCGAGAAGTAAACGCAAGGGTAATGGGTCGGGTATTGGGGATGAATAGAGAAAATGGGAACAAGTGGGAGATATGCCAGTTGTTGTTTGCTGACGAGAGTGCACTTGTGGCAGGATCAGAAGAGGGATTAAGGAAGCTAATTACAGAGTTTGGGAAGGTGTGCGAAAGAAGAAAGTTTAAGATAAATGTAGGTAAAAGTAAGGTGATGATATCTACAAGGGGAGAATGTGGTAGCAAATTGGAAGTGAGTATTAAGGAAGAGAGACTGGAGGAAGTGGATAGTTTTAGATATTTGGGTACGAATGTGGCAGGAAAGGGAGGAATAGAGGTAGAGAAGGAATGTAGATTGAGAGAAGCAACTAAATACCTTGGGGGATTAAAAAGTGTAATGAGAAATAGACATTTGGGAATGGATGCTAAGAGGAGATTGTATTAAGGAGTGATTGTGCCGACAGCATTATATGGGGCAGGAACATGGAACATAAGAGAGGAAGAGAGGAGATTAAATGTGTTTAAGATGAGGTGCCTGAGAAGTATAATAGGAGTTACTAGGCAGGATAGAGTGAGAAACAAAGGGGTGAGCAGGAGAGCGGGGGTGGAAAGTGAGCTGGGAGATAGGGTTGATGAAAGAGTATTGGGATAATTTGCATACATGGAAAGAGTGAGTGAAAAAAAAATATTAAAAGAGGTGTGGAAGGCAGAGGTGGAAGGAGTGACCATGAAGGGGCGACCAAGGATGAGATGGATGGATGGGGCATTGGAAAAGAGGGTAATATCTGTTGGGAAAGGAAGAGATAAGACAAATGATAGGGGTGAGTGGAGAATGGTTGTGTGAAGGAATGATGCTATGATCCATGGGGGGGAGTGGGTAAAGGATGGAGTGTGAGGGAGTATGTGTGAATGATATTTTGACACAGCTTGAAGGGATTTCTCCCCGTCCTCTCTTTTTTGCATGAGGGGACGGAGAGGAGGGTCACCGACTAAACTAAGCGGCCTTGCTGTGGATGTGCTGTGTCTTGCTACATCGCTTGTGACCCAGGGCAGTGGGCGAGATGCAGGGATGACCAGTCATCCAGGAGCCAAGATAAGAGGGAGAGAAGGGGTGAATGGGAATGGAATGGATGGGAGTGAAATGTATGCCGTTGTTTTTTGGGCTACCTCCCATATAAGCGGGAAATGTTCATTGGTATATATATGTATATATATATATATATATATATATATATATATATATATATATATATATACATAGATATATATATACAAATATTCATACATACACATATGCAAGCATATATTCTCTCCCTCCCTCTTTCTCTATCTCGCTCTTTCTCTATCTTGCTCGCTCGCTCTCTCTCTCTCTCTCTCTCTCTCTCTCTCTCTCTCTCTCTCTCTCTCTCTCTCTCTCTCTCTCTCTCTCTCTCTCTCTCTCTCTCTCTCTCTCTCTCTCTCTCTCTCTCTCTCTCCGCTTTCTCTGTTTTTTCTCTCTCTTTACCTTTCGCTCCCTAATTCTTTCTGTTCTTCTCTCTCTTTCTAGCGTGCTTCCTTTCTTATTCTAACGGTTGTCCTCATCTCACACGCCGCCTTTTGTATCTCTATTTCGCCCAGAAGACGTCTCCACTTGGCTCAACTCGCCTTACTTGCTCGCTGCTTTTTTTTATGAGACTCTTACATCTAGCTCAGCTTGTCTTCACTGCACGCCTTTTCTTCTTTTCTCTTTCGTTCACAAGACACCTACTCCTAGCCCAGCTTGTCGTCATTGCACGCCGTTTTTTTTTTTTTTTCCAAAAGACGTCTACACTTAACTTCAGTTCATCCTCCCTTTCCTTGTCTTTCTCTCCTCGAGGTCTCCATTTATTCCCTTCTCTTCTTTTCTATTAAGCTTTTCTCTCACTTGACAAGCTTCTCTCACATTTGCTCTCCTTTCCTCTACTGTATTCTTCGCATTCTCTTCCATTCTCACCCTACACCTCAACTTTATTTCACTTTTCTTCCCATCAATTTCTCTCCTTTCTTCTTCCACTCCCTGTAGTTCTTTTCTTTGTTCTCTTCTTCTTCCAGTTTTTTTTTACCATTTCTTATTTTCCCCTTGGAGACTCTACCCCCAACTAATTAGCTTAACACAATGACCTAATTTGTAAATTTCAGAACAAATATCAGACAGTTTCTGCTGAGGGACCGTAACCTAATAAGAACGGGGTCATGATCAACCAAACCAAACTCGGACACGAATGCTGCTCCTAAAGGGAATGTAATCTCCCGGCGATTTTCATCACGAAATCTGCATTCAGCATCATCATGTGACGGGACTGGTTCTTGCTCCGTTGTAGTTCAAATTTCTACACTTCCACATTCTCTCTTGACCATTTCTATCTGTCTCGTCTCTGCTTCCCCTTACAACCTCAATATCTATCTCATTCTCCTCAGACTACCGTTTTCTTGTCCATTATTTTCACTGTTACTGCCTTTCTCCCTTCATTTCCTTCCCCCTCTCCCTCATTTTCTTTTATTTCCCCTTTCATTTCAATTGCCCTCCATTCCTTTCCGTCACCCCTCCTCCTTTTCCCTTCTCTTCCCCAGTTCTTTCTTTCCTACACGTTTTTCTCTTCCTTATCCTTCCTCCCTTTTCCTTTCCCATTTTCTTCTACTTCCTTCTTTCCTTTTCTTTCCATCTCCTATCACTTCCATTTTCTCCTCTTCTTTTTTCTTACCTTCTTTTCTTATCCCTTCCGTTGCTGAGCTTACTCTCCCTTCCCATCCCCCTTCTTTTTCTTAATTTCTCCCCTTATCTTCTCCCTTATATTCTCACCTTACCCATTTTCTTTCCTTCCCTTACGTTCCCATTTTCTTCGTTCTCTTCTTCCCTTTCCCTTCCATTCCTTTACTCATCTTCCTTCCACTCCCAAATCTTAAAAAAAAAAAAAAAAAATACTATCTTAATTCCAATCCTTTGTCTTTCCTTTTCGTTTTTTTTTTTTTTTTCGTTGTCTACAATTCTTGTTTCTTCTCTTTCACTTCCTTTTCTTAACTCATCTGCTTTTATCATTTCCTTCTTTCCACCACCCTCACATCCATTCCTCTTTTTCCTCTTCCTATCTAATTCCATCTCTCCTCATCTTCCACATTTCCCTGTGCTCTTTTCGCACTCTATATTGTATATATTCTTTTCACTCCCAACGTCTCCAACTCCTGCGATAACTTCTTATAAATTCTAGTCTCGGAACTTTCTTCTCGCATGGAAATGACTCCAACTCGCTACTTCGCCCACGTGTTTCAAAAGACAGCCTCCTATATCACTAACTCTATTAATCCTCGCTTCTTCCCCCTTACTGGAAGATTATTCTCTCCATTATATCATATCCTCTTCATTCATTTAATCTGCGAAATATAGGAGGCACGCAAGCAGGCAAACACACACACACACACACACACACACACACACACACACACACACACACACACACACACACACACACACAGGAACACACACACAGGAACACACACACACACACAGGAACACACATACACACACACACTCACTCGTGGCGCAGTGGTAGAGTTCCTGGCTGCCACTACGGTGATCCGGGTTCGAATCCCGCCCTAGGTTGAAATAGTTTCAGTATCGTTGCACTGCAAGTCGTTACTCCTACTCTCGTTGGCAGGGAGTTCGGTGTGTGTGTGTGCGTGTAAGGTCACAGCATTACCCATGGATCGGTCAAATATGAGCTCTCTTTCGGGAGGGAAATAGCTGTCGATCACGAATCCTACAAGTGATCCAAGACCATGGTGAATCACACACACACGCGCACGCACACACACACACACACACACACACACACACACACACACACACACACACACACACACACACACACACACACACACACACACACACACACACACACACACACAAGAAAGGGACGGATGGGCCGATTACGCTTTCCTAGATCTACAAAAAGCTTTTGATAAAGACCCTCACAAAAATATTAAGAAGCCTGGAAACCATGTGAGGGATACAAGGTAAACTATTGAAATGGATGGAGAAGTTTTGGTATGGAAGAAAAATGAAGGTAGTGCTCAGAGATAAGGCTTCCACTTGGGAAGAGTTGATTAGTGGAGTCCCACAAGGATCAGTGTTGGCTCCAATTATGTTTGTTATTTATGTGAATGACATGGATGAGGGTGTGGAATGTTACATGACTTTCTTTGCAGATGATGCAAAATTGTTAAAGAAAGTGAGTACTGAAACGGACTGACTCACTACAGAGATATCTGAACAGGGTTTGGTAATGGAGTCAGAAGTGAGAGGTGGAATACAACATTAGAAAATGTAGCATAATGGAATTTGGAAAAAGTAAAAAAGGGATATCAAAACCATATAAAATTGGTGAAAAGAAGTAAAGAAAGGGGGGTCTGAAAAGGACCTGGGAGTGATCATCACAAAAGATATGTCCCGTGACAAACATACAAACAAAATTGTCGGCGAAACCTATAATTTGCTAAGATCAATAAAAGTGGCTTTTACTTACTTGGATGAAGAAATGGTAAAGACAATACTAGCCAGATTGATAAGGCCTAAATTGGAGTACGTAGCGACACAATGGTCACCCAGTACAAAGAAGAATACAAAGAAGATTGAGAGAATCCAGAGAATAACTACGAAGATGACTCCAACACTATCAAAACTCTCATATGAAGAAAGATTGTTAAAATTTGAGTTACCGACTCTGGAACAAAGAAGAGAAAGAAGTAACTTGTTGACCATCTACATAATTATGAAAGGCATGGAAGACCTTGATAGAGAAGACTCACTAAATTGGAATAAGAGAAACACAAGAGGACATGGAAAGGAGTTTAAAAGGAACAGTTATAGAAGAGACCTGAAAAAGAAAAGCTTTCCCCAAAGAGTGGTGTGATGTATGGAGCATATTAGACGAGGCAAGAGTGTGTGCAAAAACAACACAAGAATTTAAGAATAAACTAAATACTGCGAGATACAAATACGGGACACCACGAGCATAGCTCCCTTCCCCGTAAGATACAACTAGGTAAATACAACTAGGTAAATACACATACACACACAAACACACACACACACACGCACGCACGCACGCACACACACACACACACACGACTCGATGGTGCAGTGGTAGAGTTCCGGCCGCCACTTCGGCGGTCCGGGTTCGAATACCGCCCAGGACCTAAATAATTTCAGTATCACTGTGCTGCGAGTCGTTACTCCAACTCCTGTGGGCGGGCAGTTGGGTGTGTGTGTGCGTTTAAGGTCACAGCATTATCCGTAGACCGGTCATATATGAGCTCTGAGCTCTATTCCGGGAGGTAAATAGCTGTTGGTCACGAGTCCAACACGTGATCCAAGGCCATGGTGAATGGTGCACATACACACACACGCACGCGCACTCTGCAAACCCAAGAATGAGACATACATAAATGCATGCATACATAAATGCATGCATACATACATACATACATACATACATACATACATACATACATACATACATACATACATACATACATACATACATACTGTACACGCCGCCCCGAAGGGTTGGCGGGTCGAGGTTACAGAGGGTGTGGGAATGACAATCATAACGCACACTTCGATCTTCTTTATTCTTATACCCTTCTTTGGTCACATACAGACGGTATGTAATTTTGTGTATGTGGGGCCGTATGTGTGGGGCCGTGTGTGGGGCCGTGTGTGGGCCCGTGTGTGGTTTCTGCAAATTGTATCACATTTTAATTTGCATTCACAATTAATCTATTAAATCAATACAATAATTAAACACATTATTCATCAATAAAACAATCATTGAACTCAACTTCATGATTCCTACCATGATTTTGTTTACCCGCCTCCATAACATACATCATCAAATATCTTCGTGATCCTCTTTCATTCTGAGAAACCAAATACATAACTAATTAACATGACTTATGCACTAACTCTTACATATTCTTCATTAGTTAACAATACACAAAAATAACAATTTACTCTTTCAATGCTTACCAATAATGACTTCCATGGCACTTACGGAGGTGTTAACAGCTCAATGTCTAGACACAGAATGGATAGCTATCATTAAGATTCTGGCGAGAGAAATTCGCACTACTTTCTTCGCGTAGGAATACATTTAAGGGATCGTAAATAAATATACGAGTTATGTTCCACTCAACATTCTCCTTTTCTCTAGAGTTTCTTTAATCTTATTCTATTTTATCATATATATAATGATCGTTACAGTACATCAATTTCGACAATAACATTTTCCATCTTATTTTACATACATTGTAACTATGTACGTAACAACACAAGCTTGTGGTCGCCATCAAGTTCAATTATTTCTCGTACATGTCATCGATATTTTCTCACATATATATATTTTCATATTACATTCAGACATTGTGCAATCTGTATTCAACATACATCAAACGTCATCAACCGTGATTCGTAATTAACCTTAGTACATATACAATTTGTCGATACACTCGAACATTATACAATCGGTACTCGACACAGATCAAATGTCATATGCCGTGATTCGTAATTAACCTTAATACATATCATATAATTTGCCTGTATAATATCATACATCAAGATATTCTTATACATAGTGCAATCGGCACTCACACACACATACATACATACATACACACATACATACATACATACATACATACATACATACATACATACATACATACAGGCATGCATACATACATACATACATACATACATATATACATACATACACCTATACACATACACACATACATCCATATATACATTCCCAGTACATACATACGAGTACAAAAATATATACATACATACAACATTCATACATAAATGCATAAACACATACATACATGCATGCATACATACATACATACATGATACATACATACATACACACATACATGCATACATACATGCCTACATATACACATACATGCGTACATACATGTGTACATATACACATACATGCATGCATACATACATACATACATTCGCACATACATACATGCATGCGTACACATACATATATACATACATACATACATACATACATACATACATACATACATACATACATATAAACATATAATGTCTCTGGCTTTCTGCCTCTCGGGGTAACAATGGCGCTCTTAGCAGCAGCCTAAGGTTAGTCTGTTGACCTCGTTCCACTAAACTAGGAACCAACTATTAGTGAAGTAATATATTGTACAGCCCCTCCCCCCACCCCATTGCACCGACTCAGTAATACAAATTGCGGTTATCCACTAACTTCAGCAACCAAAAGCATGGAGGGATGGAATTAATGTTCACCACAGGACAACTCACGGGAATGGGGAGTATTCATGTCTTACCCAACTGATTTGACACCATCCCTCTCAGTGCGAACACCCCCAAGGGATTTAGACTTAGTAAGGTCAAATCTCTCGGCTCCCACCTACAACATAATACAAAACCGCATTTGCTATCGAGTGCTCACCACCCTCCAACGGACAACCTCCGACCTCATCGTCAATGATAAGGCTCAGAACTCCCGGTCAATGATACCGCGAGTGGTTATCACAAGGGAAAGATTGCCACCATCATATGCGAACAACAATGCCCTACACATTATGCACTAATATTAGACTTGTTCTAAAATCTAAACAAATAGTTTATTGGCAGTATATCTCTGTATCGCTGTTAACAAATCGTTTAATATATACATATATACATACATACATACATACATACATACATACATACATACATACATACATACATACATACATACATACGTACATACATATATACATACACATACATATATACATACATACGTACGTACGTACATACATGCATACATCAAAAGGTTTCTTTCCTCTTAAAAGAGGAGTTGCTGAGTCATAACAGACACCCACCCTACACCCATCCCACACTCATTCAAAACCCAATAGTTATCCTTCCTATCTTAGCAACTCGTGGAACACAGGCTTCCCGCCACGCTTCTCAGGTCAAAGGCAATGCAGCAAGACAGCGCTTCTACAACAGGATATGACAACTTACATACTCACCTCATTCATTCGAGATATTTATGAAACAGAACTATTTTTGTTTTTTCCTTTGTCAACAGATATTCCTCTTATATCCAATGTGCATATATACATACACA
>NC_134791.1:65449107-65459107 GCF_046742065.1 Oratosquilla oratoria
ATTACCGGTGAACAACAATACCGTTACCGAAATTACCGGCAGTGTACCGGTAAAGGACTCGTGAGGTAGTAGTGACGTCCCAAATTCTAGTCGAGTTCGAAAAATCAATGTTTTTGTCTTTTAATAAGCTATATCTCTGGTTCAATTTTACATATCAATTTTATTGTTATGTCATTGTAAAGGGAAAAAGTCATACTTTAATTGGTGCTACTATAGTATGCTATCTACCGCACGAGTGAGTGAATGGAGGGTGTCTGAGGGTGGGTGTGGTGTATAAACTTTCGTCCGCGTCTGTCTGCATGCATGGGTTCATGTTTGGAGGGTGCATGTGGGAGTGGGAGTTTTGTTAATACACACACACATACACATATAATGAGCTTTGACTAATTTGTAATAAATGTTTTCCTTAAAACTAACCTAACCTGACTAATTTGTAATAAATGTTTTCCTAAAAACTAACCTAACCTGACTAATTTGTAATAAATGTTTTCCTAAAAACTTTTTTTAATGCTCCCTTGTACTTATTTCATACAAATTAGCTCATCACGTGATCCAAAGACCAAGGTGAATACTCAAGGATATATTAGATTTCATTGTCAGCATGTTTTTTTTTTCAATTATTTTTTCATACAAATTAGTTCATATTCTTATTTAGAAACAAGCATATTGGCATTTTTATCACTTAAGCATATATATATATATATGTATATATATATATATATACATATATATATACATATATATACATATATATATATATATATATATACATATACATATATGAGTTTTCGTTTGGCGACACGCGGAATTTTTAGATGAAACTTTCACAATTAATATAATTTTGTATGCTGATCACAGAAATAACATTAATTCTATTGATAAATTAACAAAAATGCCGAAAAAAACGATTTTAATGGTAAAAAATTACCAAGACCTTAGCGGTACATACTTGCTTAATGGTAAAAAGTTAATCGGTAAAATTAGCGGTACACTGGGCCCGTCAGTACCGTCACTCAGTACCACCAAGCCGAGAGGTGCTTACCGCTCTCTGAGTGTTATGGTATAGCTTATCGGTTAACGGAGCCTTGACGGTAGCAGAATTTTTGCTGGTGAGCTACCGTCAAGGTTGTTACCGATAAAACCCGTAACTACCAGTAGCTGCCCACCACTACCGTCAGTACCGTCACTCAGTATCACCAAGACTAGACGTGCTTACCGCTCTCCGAGTGTTATGGTAGCTTATCGGTTAACGGAGCCTTAACGGAAGCAGAATTTTTGCCGGTAAGCTACCGTTAAGGTTGTTACCGATAAAGCCGGTAACTTTACCGGTAGCTGCCCACCACTAATTGCAAGGGCAAATCATACCGACAGGAGACCCTCGGTCCAGAACAAGATTGGTTGCAGAAAAATGTAGCAAGTGCACACAAACTCCCAAACAGGCAATTGCGGCGTGAATTGGCCTGCATATTAATCTGCGTGACCCAGACAGGTTAAATATGTTGTTTTTCCGTGTGACTAACTGATATAGGCTCTCGCCTGAAGTGGGGACGAAAAAATGAATGACTACGCACATGTCTCAATGCTCCTGGTCAATGAATGAAAGCTATATCCATCAAGAATCAGTTACGTATTGCCAATTGCTCCAGTACCTCTTGTATTGATTAAGTAGGAATCACATTTGTCACAAAATCCACATTATGACATTTTACACATGATAGTTTATCGGATTTCTTAAATCTTTCAATTAGTCTAACCGTGTATTAAGAAATTCACCTAAATGTGTAGCATTGCAACGTTCACCATAGTAAACCACATCAAAAAATTATGCTTGAATAATGAAACAAACTCCTTATCTTACAATTAGCCTACGACTCCCATCATAATATATTAATTAACACGATCTGATACATTTAATTAGTACTATTTATCCAGAAATTTGGTCATTCAGGAGACTATCTCATAATTCTAATTCAGTTTATTCATCATACAATGTTTGCTCTCTCATAAACACTAACTAATGCATATAACTGCATTCATATACCCAATATTTTGTTACGAGAGATATTGAAATTGCGCTTATGCACCATATGCAATAGTTTTTATCTGACTCGGAAAAAAGGATGTACTGTATAATGCAACAAGTGTATGTATTTCGTGGTTCATATATAGTATTCTGTATTCAGAGTCTCTAAAATTTGGACATCTCCAGTATTCGAAATAATTTGAAATCTAGGAAATTTCTAATACTAGAAATACCACATAATGTTCTGTTATGTATATTTCATATTAGCACTTCCGTTTCGAATATTGGGTTTTATTCCAAAATTTAGAATCCGAATATACATATGGCGCGGTTGGTAGAGTCCCAGACTGTTACTACGGCGATCCTGTTTCAAATCCAGCCCAGGGCTGAAATAACTTCAGTATCGCTGCGCTTCGAGTCGTTACTCCAACTCTCGTGGGCGGGAATTTGTGTGTGTGTGTGCGTGTAAGGTCATACCATTATCGGTCATACGAGCTCTGAGCCTTCTTCCTGGAGGGAAATAGCTGTCGATCACGAGTCCAACACGTGATCCAAAGACTAAGGTGAATACACACACACATACACACACACACACACATTCACACGCACACACACACACACTCACACACACACGCACACACGCACTCACGCACACACACCTACACACACACATGCATGCACACACGCACACGTACACACGTGCGCACGCACACACATACACGCACACGCACACACACACACACACACTCACACACACAAATACATACACACACGCACACATGCTTTAACTGTTGAGGAAAATTGTGAGGAGAGGATCGAAAGTGAAAAGGAGGACTCATGGGGTGATAGTCTGTTAAATCTGGCAATGAAAACGGAAATTATCGTGTAAATAAAAGCTACAAGACCAGGAAGAGACGATGCACCAGCCATGCTGAATTTCTTGCTTAGTAAAGAACCTAATGAAACTTTTTTTTTTTTTTTATCTTTTTTTAGACTATGTACACTTTAGGAGAAAGTAACAAAGGAGATATACCAAGAGATGAAAAACAAGATGTCGTATGTTAATATAAAAAAGAAAGAAGAACTTGTTAACCTAAGGAAGAGTCTTCAGAAGAAATTTCAAGCCGAAAAACTAAGTGAACAGCAATCATATCAAGACAATGTGAAGAAACTACTTCCTCTCATCGAACCTATTAAGAGTATAGCGCCTTCGGCGCCGGGGCAGCGCCTAGCACCTCCACCAACACCCGCTCCCCCATTAACATCGACACCTCCAGCATTGCCCTACCCCCACAATCAACCGTCTTGAAATTAGGCAACCTGTCAGACAAATATCTTAAGAAACTAGGTTTAAAAGAATTTGATCATGCCTATGGTCTAAAACCTATCGAGGGTAGCATAGACTTTCAACTAGGAAGGGAGACTGTGAAATTAGAGGGTAACGACCTGGTTATTGATGATAAGAAATATATAGGTACGGATGGACTCTGGAAGCTCATAATGTTGAAGGATCCAGGACAAGTCACAGCTGATGATTATGAAAATTATACTAACATCATGAGGAAGACGTTAGCATTCCTTAAGGATGATGGGAATGTCAAATCCAATAGAGGTGATAAGTATAAAATCTTTGTGAAGCCTATTTATGAAGGATGGCAGCAGAAAAATCAACCTCCAACCTCAGAGCAAGCGCAGGAGCGTCTTGGGGAAGGACTGCCTGTAGTACCGAGCTTTGTGTTGTCAATACGTTGGTAGACAAGCATCGTCTGTTATTATTGCAAATGAGATCTGGGAATACGAATGTGTTCAACGAGTTGCAAGCGATTACTGATGAACTCGTAAGACTAGGTGTATTTGATGAGGTTATAGTAGAAAATATAAGCAGGTCGCTGCCGCTTCTATGAAATTTCCCCTCTATAACAAAAGATGAAGGTTGAATCTAAAAGTATTGTAATGTCCAGCAACGAGTCGAATCCCAAGCTGGATATATATCCCCCGATACAACTTGATAGAAACGCAACACATGAGTTGTCATTACTAAATTTAGACATGCATAACTCAATGCCTAATATTGATGAGCATAACAATCTTTTCGCATGCAGTGTGGGTAAGGAAGTGTTTACGATCACATTTCCAACTGGCGCTTACGAGATAGAATCGATCAACAAATTTCTGAAGAGACGCATCACAGAGGATCTATTCGATATTACAGCTAACCACACAACATTGAAATGTGTTATTTACATTAAAAAGCCTGATGTTAGTATTAGTTTTAATCATGAACGTTCTTTGAGGTTTCTGCTAGGATTCGATAAGGAAGTGTTGATAGGAGTTGGCGAGTACCAAGGTAAGGCTATGGTGGATATCTTACCAGTCAATTCTATCCTAGTCAATTGCGATCTGATCGAGGGTTCTTATCTACAAGGTACACCAGCGCCTGTATTGTATAGCTTTTTCCCTGATGCACCCCCAGGTTACAAAATTAACGAGAAACCTAATACAACCATCTATCTTCCCGTCACATTACCTTCGGTGAATTCAATCCACGTTTGGTTAACGGATCAAGATGGAAAGCCCTTGAATCTTCGAGGTGAAAGAATCACATTGAGACTACATCTGAAATCTACGAGCGCCTGAGGCGCCCTAAGCGCGCAAGCGCGCACCCACTTCTCAAAAGCATGAATTTTTTTTTACCTCTATATAAAAAAGGAAACATGGAGTATTTACAATGGCGTGATCGTCTTGAAATCGATGAATCTGTAAAAAGATTTGAGTACCAAGAGTACGAACCATATACAGGAGCTGATCTAAACAATCCTGGTGATATCCGAATTAACATTCAAAACCAAGATGAGTTTCTTCTTCCTAGCCGTAGTTACCTATACATTGAAGGGGCGCTGTTGAAGGCAGACAAGAAGAGTAGATTTAATCTGAAGGAGGATAAGATCTCGCTCGTTAATAATGGTTTGATGTACCTGTTCTCACGTGTTGATTATCAACTTGGAAATGAGACAATTGAAGGTTATTCTAACCCAGGTCACGCATCAACAATGAAAGGGTTACTAACCTATCCTAAGCAATATCCTGAAGGTATGTCCTTCATGTGGTGTCCAGATTCTGTGGTATAATTCCTTTGTCACATATGTTTGGATTCTGTGAAAATTATGATAAAGTGATGTATGGTATCAGACATCAACTCATTTTGAGAAGAGCTAGTACTAACGCTAATGCCATCCTGAAATCAGATGCGAAAAATGGGGGTGATGATAAGGTTCCAGATGGAGAGATTGTACTCACGAAGATTAGCTGGAGGATTCCACATCTGAAACCCTCAGATGACTATCTTGTTAAGCTATCGCATGATATTCAATCACGAGTCAAGCTCGATATTAATTATCTGAACAGACAGTGTGAACGTATAGAAATGGATAATGGTCACACACAGCTCGATTGGCGACTGAACATTACAGCAGGAGCTGAAAAACCGAGATATATCATTCTTGGATTCCAGACAGATAAGGAGGATAAACAGACTGGGAACAGTACTACCTTCAATCACTGCAGCCTGAATAATGCCAACGTTTTTCTCAATAGTGAAAGATACCCCGAAATGGATCTTCAACTAGATTTTTATAGAAACATATACACGACCGCATACAAAATGTTGTGTGATTATATGGATACACTCGCGGGAGATAAACGCTGTGCGATTACCATGGGAGAATATAGATATTTGTATCCCTTATTCGTATTTGATGTGAGCAGGCAATCTGAGAAATTGAAAAATGCTGTGACCGACATTCGAATTCGAGCATCATTCAAGAAAAACATCCCTAATAAAACGGTAGCCTATGCGTTGATTCTATCTGAGCGTATGATCAAACTGGAATCAGATGGAAGTAAGTTGAACATTGTTTACTGAGAATTTTTCTCCTCTATATAAAAAAGAAATGGCGTATATTAGTGCAAACGTATACTTATCAGTTAATCAACTGAAGAAGATAAAACAGGCTGTGAAAAAGGGCACGTCTGTAAGTCTTCGAATTAATCCAAAGATGAAGAGCAATACTTCACTATTACTGACAGAAGATCAAAATTCAAAGTTATTGCAGGGGAAACCTTTTAATCTCAAATTGAGTATTTCACAAGTAAAGGCATTATCGACGGGCGCCGCAGGCGCCCTAAGCGCGCAAGTGCGCAAACATGGAGGATTTCTAATTACTATTCCAACATTATTGGCAGCTGCTGGAGCGGTTGGATCCCTTGCCGGAGGAGCTGCTGGGATAGCTAAGGCTGTGAATGATAAGAAAGCAGCAGACAAGCAGCTCAAAGAACTTATTAGGCACAACAAGAAAATGGAGGGAAAGGTGAAGGGAGAGGGACTTAAAAAAAAAAAAAAAAAAAAAAAAACTGGGAAGGGTTTGTATCTGAAACCATTCAAAAACTGAAAATCCCGATTCAACCTCTAAGTCAATATGATCTCATAGATATTATCAAACGATTAAGAATACCTAATTTTAAAGGTGTTTTCATGCGTGATAATCTTCCAAAACAAACTAGGAAAGTGGAATGCGGTATCTTGAATTTAGATTCCATCCACGGCTTAGGCACTCATTGGACTTGCTGGTTTAAGAAAGGTACGACTTGTTACTATTTTGATTCATTTGGAATTAATCCACCAAAAGAATTTGAGACTTACATCATAAGGAGCGACTGTAACATTCTACATTCTACCTATCGAATACAGAAGATCGGAGAGGTAATTTGTGGCCATTTGTGTATTGATGTGTTATACGCGTTAACAAAAAAGAAAATATCATTTGACGCTGTAGTTAGACATATATTTTTCTCCCGCTAATAAAAAAAGGATGGCAGTTAACATATTTGGTTGTGGACCTAAAAACATAGGGTCTGTTCAACGAGGACCACCCGGTATCGGATTCAATGTCGATAATGAAGGTAATTTTGATATCTGTGATAAGCGATTAGTAAATGTGTCATACCCTATAGAGAAAAATGATGTTGCTACGGTTGAACACGTAGAAAAAATTAATAAAGATACTGCTAAAGCACTCACCGGTGAAATTAATGAATTAGAAAGCGTTACGAAGGATTGTGTGATGAGGTTGAGAAATAAAATTGGGAATAAAATTGAAGAAATTCAAAACAGCATGAGAAGACTAAGGACATTTCACGCTAATACTAAGAATAAAGTGGATGCTGTTAAGAAATTTCACGCTTATACTAAGAATGAAGTGGACGCTGTTAAGAAATTTCACGCTAATACTAAAAATGAAGTGGACGCTGTTAAAAAGGATTTGTATCAAGTCAGTAAAACTGTTAATGAAAAACTGGCTCTCGAAGTGGACGCTGTTAAAAATGATTTGTATCAAGTCAGTAAAACTGTTAATGAAAAACTGGCTCTCGTTGAAGTAGATAAAACTGCTTTATATGCAAAACTGGAGAATGAAGTGGACGCTGTTAAAAATGGTTTGTATGAAGTCGGTAAAACTGTTAATGAACATCTGGCAGATAAAACTGCTTTATATGCAAAACTGGAGAATGAAGTGAACCCTGTTAAAAATGATTTGCATGAAGTCAGTAAAATTATTAATGAAAAACTGGCTCTCGTTGAAGCAGATAAAACTGTTTTATATGAAAAACAGATTCTGCTAGATAAAAATATGAACAGTGTTATGAGCCTCCGGTCCCAGGGCAGCGGAGCTGCTTAGGGAGGTCATAAGATATATATTTTTTATCTCAAATATAAAAAAAGATGGCATCACAAAATAAAAGTTTTGAGGATTTATCACCCGAAGAGATTTCTCACATTTTTGAATTGTTTGAAGCGATGGACGCCGCAGGCTCCTTAGACAGCTCCGCTGCCCTGGGACCGGAGACCTTAGAAACGATACAAGAGTGTGATCATGTGTTAGTAGAAGATGATTATGGACAGATGGTATGTTTGGAATGTGGTGTAATACAACCAGATAATTTAGTGGTTTTTGAAAACATTGACCGTATGAAGGTAAGAAGGAGAAATATTGATAATAGGGTGAAATATTTTCGATATTGTATTATTCAGTACGAGAACAAGCATATGTGTACGTTGCCTATGGATCTGGTAAATCAATTTGAGGAACTGGTGAGGTTATATGATGAGATGTTTACAGCTGAGGACAGCGACCTGCCTAAAACTCGTAAGAGCTTTCTGAATACACAGTATGTTCTATTTCAACTTTTGAAGATTAATAAACATCCTTGTCGGATTGAAGATTTTAATATCATTAAGAATGTTCAAAGTAGACTTTTTCATGATAGAGTATGTGGGAATTTGTTTGAAAAGTTAGGTTGGGAATTTACACCTATCATGAATTCCTCAAAGAATCCGAAATGACTTGGATGGAAGGTGCATAACCACTTCTCCACCCCGTATTGGGAATCATAACGAAAGTAGTGATGAGGAAGTTTAGCATTTATTTATATTCTAATTAACAGGAATATAAATCTAAATTATTGAGGTGCACTCTGGCCCCTTCTCAAGATGGAAACGGCTCATAAAAAGTATCTTTAAATCATTTTCAAATCATTATAAGTTTAACCATGTGGTGGTTGAATCTAACCATGATATATTTAAATTGGATTTCATGGTTGAATCTAACCATGATATATTGAATAGATTTCATGGTTGAATCTAACCATGATATATTAAATAGATTTCGTGGTTGAATCTAACCATGATATATTTAAATTGGATTTCATGGTTGAATCTAACCATGATATATTTAAATTGGATTTCATGGTTGAATCTAACCATGATATATTGAATAGATTTCGTGGTTGAATCTAACCATGATATATTTAAATTGGATTTCATGGTTGAATCTAACCATGAAATATTGAATAGATTTCATGGTTGAGAGATGGTTAAAATGTGATGTGCTCGGACTGTCCTTTTCATACTACTTATATATATATACATATATATATATATATATGTATATATATGTATATATATATATATATATATTACTGTTGAATGCTAAAGCACAAGTGGCATCAATGATTTTTAGAGAACATTTCTCTAACTTTCTAAGTATCATTCTCTCTTCATGGTTCAAACTCTGGAGGAAAGTACGAAAGTCGTCAGATTGGTTTTAGCTTTATATCAATCTGACGACTTTCGTACTTTCCTCCAGAGTTTGAACCATGAAGAGAGAATGATACTTAGAAAGTTAGAGAAATGTTCTCTAAAAATCATTGATGCCACTTGTGCTTTAGCATTCAACAGTAATTGTTTAAGAGAAAGACTTTGCCCAAAAGGTATATATATATAAATATATATATATATATATATATGTATATATATATATATATATATATATACATGTACATATGTATATGAATATATATGTATATATATATACATATATATCTATATACAGTATATATATATATATATATATATATATATGTATATATATATATATATAGTATATATATACGCATGTATATATATATACATATATATATATATATATATATATACAGTATATATATACGTATGTATATATATATATATATATATATATATATATATATATATAATATATATATATATATTAAGGACTACTATTACACAGGACGTGCGCACCCAGATCCCTAGGTCCGCTAGCGGAGGCCATTGCTTTCTTTGTAACCTAACATTTTATATTGGACAAATATATCAAAACTAGAAACCTAACATTGCATATAGAACAAATATATCAACTATTGACTTATTTAATGCAGTATAAGTTAATATAAACTTTTATAGTGAAATAAGAAACTATTTTTAAGGCACTTTTATGCTTTGAAATGCAAAATTTAGCCGGACTTAACAGGTATTATTTTTTAAGGTTATTGGGTTAGTGGACACCAGGGCTGGCGATTTTTTTTTTTTTTTCTATCTTTTAAAAAATATATATATATAAATTG
>NC_134791.1:65469107-65504107 GCF_046742065.1 Oratosquilla oratoria
GAACCAACATGCGGGGGTTGAGCGATTGAGGGAATGGAAAAAAGTCTTGAAGGAGTGGAGGAGGAAGGAGAGCGAGAGGATATACGACGAGACAGTAGTGGAAGCTTCCGCAAAACCTGCTGGTAGATTGGGCAGTTCTATTATACTGCAAGAGATGGGATTACTATGAGAAGAAAATGCGCAAGGGTTACACGATAGGCAGAGAAAAGAGGTTAGACCGGAGAAAATCAGCAGACATTTTGATCATGAGGAAGGGGAAGCAACGAAAAGATTTGGCAATTCCCCTTTTTTGTAAAAAAAAAAAAAAAAAAAAAAAAAAAAAATTACTATCACACCCCTTTATCATCAGAATTTTATCACAGAGGTGGTAAATGGTATATTCAAGGTAGTAGCAACATAAATAAAGTGGGGACTGTTCTCCATTAATAAAAGAACGTTGCCAAACTCTGGTCTGTAGTGAAGTCATAAAAGTTCAACATTTACTGCATACAATTTCTGCAGTCAGTGCTCCATACTATTTTTATATAAATACATACATGTATGTATAGGTACACTTACTCGCATCTAATAGATACATACATACATACATACATACATACATACATACATACATACATACATACATACATACATACATACATGCATACATGCATGCATATATACATACATACATACATATATACATACATACATACATACATACATACATACATACATACATACATACATACATACATACATACATACATACATACATACGTACGAACGTACGTACGTAGTTACGTACATACACATAACACTCCATAATGCTACGCATACAAAGAGATAAAAAAGTTCTAGATCATCTCCCCGACCTGAACATACCAAACTTCAGTGAACTCCCAATAAGACTCCATCAAATACAACGAACAAGCGACTTCCTCTGGTACTTCGTTGTTTTCACTTGTACTCCATAGGACGAAAATCAGGTCAGGAGAAGACCCCCGGATTCTGCTGGAAGATTTTAACAAATTGTTCACATTGTCGGTGAAATGGCAAATGAACTTCAATATCTCAAAGTGCAATGTGTTAAACGTAGATTTACCCAGCCCTGAAATCAGATACAACTTAGATAACACATTTTAAGAAAAAACTGAGCGCGAAAGAGAATTGGGAGTGCTACTGAGTCCTGACCTTAAATCCAGAAACCAGTGCATTAGAGCCAGAAATAGAGCTAACAGGGCATAAAGTTGGTAGGATGATTACGAATAAAAGTGCCGAGGTAGTTATCAAACTCTACTTAGTATCCAAGACTATATGGTAGTTTTGGTTTCCATCCTATAGAATGTATATAAATTCATTAGAATCATTACAGAAGAACAGGATCAAAATGATACATGAGCTCAGAAATTTACTTTACGCAGACAGGCTTACGCATCTTAATTTACACTTTATAGAAAGACGTAAATTGCGGGGTGATCTAATAGAGGTGTTCAAGTGGTTCAAGCCCTTTAACAAAGGTGATACAAAGTCATCATATTAAGACAACAGGGCAGGACTCACAGTAATGGACTTAAATTGGACAAATTTAGTTTTAAGAAGGAAAAGGCAAGAACTGGTTTATCAATAGAATGGTCAATGAATGAAATGGACTGAGTAACCATGTAGTGAACATTGAAACTATCACTTGTTTAAAAGAAGGCTAGATAAATTTATGGATAGGAATGATAGATGGTAATAGACATGGAACTGCTTAGTGTAGGCCTTATGGTCTCTTGTAGTCTCTTTCTTATATTCTTATGTTCTATCCATAAGCAACTCAGGAAAGCATTCATGACCTTTCCCCTGACCACATCCCAATAGAGGTCACCATAGCGCTTACAGAACAAAATTAAATCTACACAAAAAAAGACATATTTAAGCTATGATGGTCGAAATGAGTAATGAGATTAGAAGTGGTTTGACATAACTCAGTAGTCCAAACTTTACACCTGAGATTGTCTCACCAATAAAAGAGAAAAATAAAGTAAAAGGAAAAAAGAATCTATAAGAAGATATAAAAAAGAACATCTACAGCAAATAGAGAATGCATGTCGAAACAAATCAATAGAAAAAATAAGAGAAATACATGATATATTGAAAAAGCAATTGAATGAAATAATATAAAGTAAACGGACATGGAGTGCAAGGAAAAGAGATATAAAACAATGAAAAACTAATTTCCACCCACTCATGCAGCAGAAAGAAAGTCAGAGAACAAAATACCGTGACCAATGAATCAGTGTAGTATCATAAATGAACACTTCTCTAAAACAAGCTTATCACGACACCAGAAAACAAAACAATAACATATTGAAGTTTCCTCACCCTTCTACAGCAGACACGGAAAAGTATTAAGAAACTAATGACCTTACATTCAGAAGGCCTGAAGTATCTGATCCCAGTAGCAATAGAAGACCTCACAACTGTCTTCAAACATTCTTGATAACACAATATTATTCCAGAAATCTGGAAAAAAAAACATTTATAATCCTCATTCTAGTACTAAACTACCAGCAAATTCAATACACTATACGCCTATCTCTCTTCTTTTTATCACATATAAATTCATGAAACTAGTTATCCTAGATAGATTCAGAATATACATACCTACATCGCCAATTCAATATGGGTTCAACGAACACCCGACCAGTACAATGTTCACAAAGTTGACCCAAGAAATATTGAAATCCGTAAAAAAAAAAAAAAAAAAAAAAAAAAAAAAAAAAAAAAAAAAAAAAAAAAAAAAAAAAAAAAAACGCCTCTCAGAAATATAACGGTGGATACAATACCTAGCCATTTTCAAAAAACTTCATTGAAACTGAAATACATATAACTGACAAGATTTGGCTGTCAAACTTCCTTGTAATCAGAGAATGCAGAACATTTCAGAAGCAGTATGGGGCGAAAAGACGATTGAAGTCCTCCAAGGGCCAAATGTATCACCAGCTCTGCTCACCCACCTGCTGACCCCTGCTGGCCATTTGGCTAGTCAGTTGATGGTCTCTTTACCAATCCCTTCCTTGCTATTCTGTCTAGGGACATTGGTTTCTCTATCTCAAAAAAATTCCTCCTCTATTCTATTTATTTCCTTAGGTTGATTTCCCCATCGTTTTCTGAGGCTGTCTGAGGGTCTTTTCCTCTCCGGCTTCCATTTATACATTTTCTCTGATTCCATTCCATCTGGCATTCGTAAAATGTACTCATATCATCTTAGTCAAATACATTTGAAGATTGCAAGTATGATTTCTACGGAGTGTAACCTGATTTTTTCATCATTCCTGTTTTACTTTTGAATCAGGGTCCATTTTATGCTACTGTACAATAAAACTGATATTAATAAAGTGGTATATATGCATACTCCTAATTTTTTCTTTTCATTGAGAAGGGAGCAAAAAGTTTTCACTTTTTTGTAGATCTGATAGTTATGTCATTAATTTCTCTAATCAAGCTATTTCACTTATCACCTATTCAAAAACAAGAAAGTCTTCATATGATAAATTAATCAAGAGTAATAGCTTAGCACTACAACTACAAAATAACAACCAACATCTCTCAAGCTTACCTGAAAAAGTTAGAAAAGTGACTGACATATAAGTGTTTACATCCCCGAAATCTTCAGTAATGTTGCTTAAGAAAACAAAGGCTAAAGAAAGCCTAAAGAATAATAATTGATTGTTCTAAAACAACGCCAGTAGTACTTTATGTTCACACTGAGAAATTAAAAACATCCCAAGAGATCGACAAATGAGGATGATGGCAATATAATTCTTTGCAAGAGCACTCGATCCCAACCACACTTCCCATCAAATCACTAACACAGCTTACCACACACAACATGAAAACAACTTTGGTAGTATTCTACTCAAGTATACACAGCAACCCACATCCAGTAGCCCACAACACGCATACACACAGACAAAAAACAAACAAATATTCATTAATAAACTACCTATACCTATACCTATACCTATACCTATACCTATACCTATACCTATACCTATACCTATACCTATACCTATACCTATACCTATACCTATACCTATATCTATACCTATACCTATACCTATATCTATAACTATACCAAGGCTTTTTCCCCCTTACACTCCACACCCCTCCGCCCTCCCTCCCATCTTAGCACCTCCTGGATGACGGGTCATCCTTGCACCTTGTCCACTGCCCTGGGTCAGAAGCAGTGTCGCAAGACACAGCACATCAACACCCCCTCCTCAATCAAGCCAACAGAGAAATCACCCCTAAGACAAGAAGGAATATCACTGTCAAATCTACTTTTCAGTGAACGGCATAGAATTAGGCTGGCAGCTGACACTAAATTCCATAGATGCCATAATCACACAGGAGGCACAGCACTTTATACCACACTCATTCACTCCAGTCAGATCCACGTTATCTCTTCACCAATTGAATTATGGGCTAAACTTGTATCCATGGGTGATTTCTTTGTGGCCGCACGCCTCCTGCAAGAGAGTACATGGGTAGCAGATTGATCGATTAAAGTTCTAAAGATATGAATTAAATCTAAGATACGAAAGAAGAAAAATCGCGAACTCTAATTTTAGACTACATACGAGTACTATTACATGCGGCTCGCTCGACAGTTGTTGGTTTCCAACACTGAAGGTTCTATACGACATATGCCTTGCACTTTTTACTCCAATTGTTCTTACACTCCAATAAAAACTTACTGATTCTGTCTGCATGTGCGTTAGAAATATGTATTTGCTTTCTTCTTGGATAATATCTTATAATAGGTTACTATGGCAAAACATGCTTACAGGAAAACTTTCTGTCCATAATGGGACATGACGCGGAGTAAATTACAAAACACTTATGAATAAATATGTTTCTAAATAAGCTACAAAATAAGTCAAAACTAATCTTGAGATACCCTCCCACCAAAGAAAATTAACACATTCACAATGCTAAGGTTAATCATTACCTAAAGGAAAAGTAAAAGTATAACGTTCCAAGAATTGTTACTTCAACTGAATCATTATACCCGTTCTCCTGATTTAAAAACGGCTTAGTTTCATTGTAAATAATCCACTCTGCACACGTGTTGGATTTTCGAGGGTCACATTCAAACAAATAATATTACACACATACATATACCAAGGCTTTTTCCCCCTTACAAGGGTGGTAGCCAAAGAGAAAAAGGCATAAAATAATTCCCACCCATTCCATCCCTAAATACACTCCACTCCCCTCCACCCTCCCTCCCATCTTAGCACCTCCTGGATGACGGGTCATCCCTGCACCTTGTCCACTGCCCTGGGTCAGAGGCAGTGTCGCAAGGCACAGCACATCCACAGCAAGGCCGCTTCATTAAATCGGCGACCCCCCCCTCTCCGTCCCCCCATGCATAAAAGGAGAGGACGGGGAGGAATCCCTTCGGGCTGCGTCAAATCTTGCTCACACATACTACCTCACCCCCACCCCCCCACCAATTCCACCTCATGCATCACAACATCATCCATATACAACCATTCTCCATTCACCCCTGTATTCTGTCCTCTCCCGTCCTTCCTCAACAGACATTCCCCTCTTCCCCAAAGGCCTCTTCACCCCATCCATCCATCTCATCCTAGGACGTCCCCTCATGTTCATTCCCTCCACATCTGCCTTCCATACCTCTTTTACTAGTCTTTCTTTACTCATTCTTTCCATGTGTCCAAACCATCCTAATACTCTTTCATCAACCCTATCTCCCAAACCCCTTTCCACCCTTGTTCTCCTCCTCACCTCCTCATTTCTCACTCTATCTAGCCTAGTAACCCCCATCATACGTCTCAGACGCCTCATCTCAAACACATTCAAACTCCTTCTCTCTTCCTCACTTATGTTCCATGATTCTGCCCCATACAGTGCTGTTGGCACAATCACTCCTTCATACAGTCTCCTCTTAGCATCCATTCCCAAATGTCTATTCCTCATTACACTTTTTAATCCACCAAGGCGTTTACTCGCTTCTCTCAATCTACATTCTACCTCCACCTCCACTCCACCTTTTCCTGCCACATTTGCACCCAAGTATCTAAAAACTATCCACTTTCTCCAGTCCCTCTCCCTTAATATTACTAGAAGTAAACTGCCAATGAAAAATGAGATATGTACATGTTTTTATACCTAATTGATTAAGATGTTATTGACACTGAAAACTCAATAAAACATTTGTATTTAGTGGAGTTCAGTATATGGCCTATAAGTTTTATGCAAATAACAGTTTTGGTTTGTTAAGACTGCCAAAACTTACCAATTCATACATTTATATGAAACTGCGATCATCTAGAATACGAAAAAATACCTCTGCATACTTAACGACGAAGTTGCAAACACCATATTCTGAGAAAGACATTTAACTTTTGAAATTGTATTCTGTCTATACACGAGAATATACTTTCAAAAAGAGATATGAGCTTTCATAAGAAAAAAAAATGCCTTCGTACCGATAATGGTTGATCGGGAGATGAGGAGCTCATATAAAAGATCAAATGGAGACTTCGACTTGTAGACCGAGTACAAACATAATCAAAAATAAATATGCTATCACAGACACAAACTATGCTAGAAGAAAGTATGTTAGTCATTTAAGATAGTATGTGAAATTCTCTATTCATGTTACACAACAGAAAATATATATGTGCATGCATTGATAAATGTAAAATATATGTCAGAAACATTTGTGAATTTTGTATTAGTACTAACAAATGTAGAATCAATTGTGGACATATGCTTACAAATTTAAAAGATGATAGTAATATAGTTTCCTCTTACCTTTTAGATATAAAAGTATGTTTACTTAACCACTGTTGATGTTACTACATGGTTTTGAGGAAAGAGATAATGTCACTAAACTAGAAGAACGAACAATAAAATATCTTGCCTCTTGATTTCCCAAGCCTTTTAGTTATAAAGATTTGTTTACTAAACCACTGTTGATGTTCTTACTTATTTCTGAGGAGCGAGAACTCATCAAACAATAAAAAAGAACAAAAGAAACTTTTGCCTTCTTCTGTGGGAGTTCAGCTGTACGTTTGAAATATTCTACTCTCTTCAAACTATAGATTCATCTAAAGTGACACGTTTTAATCAATAAGAATTTGCAAATCATATAGTCTATTTTACCCAGGCCAGGCAACTGTAGATTAGCGTGACTTCAAGTGTAAGTAGCATGAATGGATTGGTAAATGCGGTTTGCAAATATGAAAACCTCTCGAATAAACATTGGCAAACAAAATTGTTCTTACACAGCCTCCGACAACGATTACATTGACCTAGATGTGGTACATATATATAGATTAGCTATGTGTAAATATATAGATAACTTACAAATATAAAGAATGGAATATACAAATTTGAATACCTTATGTACATATTCGGAAACATAATCATTCAAGTTTACTGTACTGCTTACGAGATCAGATTGCCTTCTTTGTAAAATTAGATTCTTACCAGTACGTCTGCAGTCCACGAAAAGAATTATCTCTATAAATCTTTGCATAATATCCCGCATATTCGCAGGTTTGCGCGTTAAGTCATGTTCCAAAAATATATTTCCTTTCTTTTTGCCATTTTCTTTTTTACATTGATTATATATTTTTTCATAATCCATCCATTACAAAACCCGGTATCTAACAATACTCGTCAATCACTAACCGTATATTTTCTTTCTTTCTTTCTTTTTTATTCATTTCTTTCTTTCGTTTTTTCTTTCTTTTTTCTTTCATTTTTCATTCTTATTTCTTTCTTACTTTTTCTTTCTTTCTTCTTTCTTTCATTCATTCCTTCTTATTTTCCATTCCTTTATTCTTTCATTCCTTAGTTCCTTCATTCTTTCATTCTTTCATTCTTTCATTCTTTCATTCTTTCATTCTTTCATTCTTTCATTCTTTCATTCTTTCATTCTTTCATTCTTTCATTCTTTCATTCTTTCATTCTTTCATTCTTTCATTCTTTCATTCTTTCATTCTCTCATTCTTTCATTCTTTCGTTCTTTCGTTCTTTCGTTCTTTCGTTCTTTCGTTCTTTCGTTCTTTCGTTCTTTCATTCTTTCATTCCTTCATTCCTTCATTCCTTCATTCCTTCATTCCTTCATTCCTTCATTCCTTCATTCCTTCATTCCTTCATTCTTTCATTCTTTCATTCTTTCATTCTTTCATTCTTTCATTCTTTCATTCTTTCATTCTTTCATTCTTTCATTCTTTCATTCTTTCATTCTTTCATTCTTTCATTCTTTCATTCTTTCATTCTTTCATTCTTTCATTCTTTCATTCTTTCATTCTTTCATTCTTTCATTCTTTCATTCTTTCATTCTTTCATTCCTTCATTTTTTCATTCTTTCATTCTTTCATTCTTTCATTATTTTCCTTTCATTCTATCATTCTATCATTCTTTCATTCTTTCATTCTTTCATTTTTCATTTTTCATTCTTTCATTCTTTCATTCTTTCATTCTTTCATTCTTTCATTCTTTCATTCTTTCATTCTTTCATTCTTTCATTCTTTCATTCTTTCATTCTTTCATTCTTTCATTCTTTCATTCTTTCATTCTTTCATTACTTCATTCTTTCAATCTTTCATTTTTTCATTCTTTCAATATATTTTTTTCATTGTTTCATTGTTTCATTCTTTCATTCTTTCATTCTTTCATTCTTTCATACTCTCATACTTTCATTCTTTCATTCCTTCATTCCTTCATTCCTTCATTCCTTCATTCCTTCATTCCTTCATTCCTTCATTCCTTCATTCCTTCATTCCTTCATTCTTCCATTCTTCCATTCTTTCGTTATTTCGTTCTTTCGTTCTTTCGTTCTTTCGTTCTTTCGTTCTTTCGTTCTTTCGTTCTTTCGTTCCTTCGTTCCTTCGTTCCTTCATTCTTTCGTTCTTTCGTTCTTTCGTTATTTAATTCTTTCATTCTTTCATTCTTTCATTCTTTCATTCTTTCATTCTTTCATTCTTTCATTCTTTCATTCTTTCATTCTTTCATTCTCTCATTCTCTCATTCTTTCATTCTTTCATTCTTTCATTCTTTCATTCTTTCATTCTTTCATTCTTTCATTCTTTCATTCTTTCATTCTTTCATTCTTTCATTCTTTCATTCTTTCATTCTTTCATTCTTTCATTCTTTCATTCTTTCAACAACTCCCCATCATTTCTTCTTGCATTTTTAAATGAAAAAATGCTTACTTTCATTCTGTGTTAGTTTATAGAGAGAGGAAAACGGAAGTAAACAGTAGTGCTTAAATATAATCATCTTAAATTCCTATATTTAAATATATATTTCTCATGTTCTTTCCCTCTTATTTCTATGAACCAGCAGACGCAGCCATGTTTTTTTTTTTTTTTTTTTTTTTTTTTTTTTTTTTTTTTTTTTTTTTTTTTTTATATAAACCCCCTCTATTCAACGGTCAACTTCCTGGTCCAACGTTTGTAGGCAAAATACCTACTGACCTCTATTCTTTCGTCTTAACTTTCACATTTTTTTTTTTTTTTTTTTTTTTTTTTTTTTTTTTTTTTTTTTTTTTTTTTTTTTTTTTTTTTTTTTTTTTTTTTTTTTTTTTTTTTGCATCCGACCTAGATATGGATCAAAAGGTCTCCTGTCGGCATGCTTTGCCTTTGTAATCCTTTGTAATTTACATATCGCTTTTCTTTCTGTTTCACTCCTCCATTCTCGTGCACAAAAACCTCGCCATACGCCCTCAGCTCCTCGCATTCGCAAACGTAAGAACATTGTGAAGCCGTTCTGGGAACTACGCACGTTTCCACAAGTTCAACAGCAGCAACGACAAGAACAGGAACAAAAACATCAAGAAATACAGTAAAAGGAAGAGCAGGAGGAAAAGGAAGAGAAAGAGAAACGAGATATTGGAATTAAAATTGAAGTTGAAGTTGAAATTGAAATTGAAATTGAAATTGAAAAGGAAGTTGAAATTGAAGTTGAAATTGAAATTGAAATTGAAATTGAAATTGAAACTGAAATTGAAACTGAAACTGAAACTAAAACATAATTTGAAAATGAAACTGAACCTTAATTTGAAACTTATATTTAATTTTAAATTTAAACTGAAACTGAAACTGAAATTGAAATTGAAACTTAAATCTAAAATTTAATATGACCAAAATTTAAATAAAAAAATGTTTAGAAAATAGATGGAAATTAAAATTCAAGTGCAGATTGAAATGTTTACTTATTTCAAAATAGTCGAGCGCACCGAAATATGACTGGACCGCAGTATTACTTCCGTGTACCAGATCCCTTTGTGATTCCAGAATATACTCGGTTGTGATAATTTCGAATCACGCATTTGTTAATCCTAAGTATATGAAATTGTTGTCTGAACACAACTAAGTAATACATAAAGGGAAGTGAAATATCAATGGAAAGCAAAAATTATTATACAATATTATGGTATTACATAGAAAAATTAATCTAAACTATCATATAATAAATGTATATGTGAATAATTAGATAATAATCATGTGTTATTTGTACCGGCCTTAAATACAAGTTCAGCACTCACTCTTGTTATACACATCATTCTTGATATTCATCCTTCTTATTCTGTTCAACTTTTTCCTTTGCTGGGTACTTCTCTGATAATAATAACTTCATTTCTCTCACCTCCTATCGTTTCCTCTTCCGCAGAAGGCTTTGGTATTTCGGCTCCATAAACTGGAACCAATAGGAGCTCTCTCTCTCTCTCTCTCTCTCTCTCTCTCTCTCTCTCTCTCTCTCTCTCTCTCTCTCTCTCTCTCTCTCTCTCTCTCTCTCTCTCTCTCTCTCTCTCTCTCTCTCTCTCTCTCTCTCTCTCTCTCTCTCTCTCTCTCTTTCTCTCATTTTTAATAATTATTGCTTTCGTGTTCCAGATCCCTCTGTGATTCTAGAATGTATCCCTGTAGTGATAATTTCGGAACACGCATATGTTAATCCTAAGTATATAAAATTCTAATCTGTACACAATTGTCATCGTACTATCAGGAACAAGACATCGTAAGGATAAAAATTTTGAGAGCCATAAACTATTGATTTCT
The DNA here is from genome assembly GCF_046742065.1 of Oratosquilla oratoria. NCBI lineage: Eukaryota > Metazoa > Arthropoda > Malacostraca > Stomatopoda > Squillidae > Oratosquilla > Oratosquilla oratoria. Next base: position 65,480,177 of record NC_134791.1, read on the forward strand.
GCCTGAAATCGTGGGAAATATGTCTTCCAGGAAGCCAAACATGCTTGCATTTAGGAAGTGTCAAAACCTTGCCTCTTCAAATTTTTTGCGCGATTTCTCCCACTTAGCTAACAACGTTTAAATAAGTCACATTTATATCTGGAATTCCTCTTTCGTAGCAACGGCAGTATTGCTGCCTATTCTCCTGTTGTTGTTTTTTTACGTATTCCTTCTGCTATATCTTTCTTTGAGTTATTCATCCCTTCCGTCTGTATGTCTTTCAAAGTTTCTTTTTCCGTCCTATCTAGCCTGAACTCTAAAAATGTTTACCGTCGGATGAAGTACCTCATTCTGTTCTTAAGATATGTGCCTCCGTGCTGACTCCCTTCCTAAGCAAATTACGCCTTTGTCTCCCTCTGTTTCTACCCTTTGTGCTGGAAGAATATGCTTACGTTTAACCTATTCAAAGAAAGATACCCACCCCGACTCCTGAGGAGCACATACAACACTAGATTTTCTGAAACAGTTTTCCCTTTCCATATCCAATTACCTTTTACTGGTATTGATTAGTTCGAGCTACATTTTTTTTACCTACTTCTGGAAGGCTCTGGAACTGCCTTTCCGTTGGTACTTTTCAAAATGCCTATGATATGGATTTTTTAAAATAGTATATCAAGATACCTCCCTTACACCGACACTTGATTTCAAATTGACGTGTCCTTTTCCATTTTCCTTTAAAATATATGAACAGAAGAAAAATCGAACCTGAGCATTCGAACTCGAGGACAGAACGAATGACTAACCCAATAATACTCGGTGGTCGCTTATGGATTCTACCAAATTCAATCTGTTCAGCAATAAAAGGTTTTGATTAGCTGAATGGAAGGCTTACGAAGAAAGTGAGAAGACTCACCTACTATTTCAATTTATCCAAAGTAAAATCTAAAGTAAGGCGCGTACGCCAAGATGCTCTGAGCAGTCAGAGCTTTTACATTTGACAGTGAATGAACTATCCTACTCAGTCTTGTGGTTTCTCTTCTAATCGGCAGGTTTTAATCAGGATAATATATTTGATAAGTTTATTAGACGCTGACTCTTTTAGTCCGATAGCGTTCTCTAAATATTTTCTTCTAGTTAAAGGCTTATTAATATTCACCTGGGGAGCAGGTTCTAGATGCGGTAGGATTCCGACCCGTCGAAACCTCGCTTTCTTCCGAATCCGACCCTCAAATGAGTAAATCTGATATAAGTTGGCTAGAACAAAATCTATAGAAAACGTCACAAAAATAAACAGGTTTAATTAATTCTATAGCAGCATATATATATATATATATACATGTATATAAATATACATGTATATAAATATATATATACATATATAAATATATATATATACACACACACACATATATATATATATACACACATACACACACACACACACACACACACACACACACACACACACATATATATATATATATATATATATATATACATATATATAATTATATATGCATATATACATATGACGTGTTTCGCAGGTATGCTTTTTCAAAGCATACCTGCGAAACTAGTCACGAATAAACTCAAGACTAAGACTCCTGTGTTTCCTACTCCGCTTACGTCAACCGGGCAGAATGTCTCAACCTATATATATATATATATATATATATATATATATATATGTGTATATATATATATATATAAAATAAAATAAAATAAGATCAGCCATCCTGAGTTCACTGCTGAACAAAGGCCTCTTTCATAACATTCCATGATTCACATGACCGCGCCCACCTCTGCCACGTCACCCCTGCAAACTTCTCGATCTCGTCTCTCCACCTTCTGTCTGGTCTCCCTCTTCCACGCTTCCTATCTCGCGGCGTCCACTCAGTTACACACTTGCTCCATCGCTCATCTGTCGTTCGCACTAACTTACCTGCCCAATTCCACTTCCTCTCTTTTACTGCTTCCACAATATCTTTCACTCTAGTCTGCTTTCTCACCCAGCTTGCTCTCTTTCGGTCTCTCAGTGTTATTCCCATCATTGATCTCTCCATTCTCCTCTGTGCTGTCCTTATTTTTGTTTCCATTGACTTCGTTAGTTTCCAAGTCTCACACCCGTAGATTATAATTGCAGAATGCATTGATTGTAAACTTTACGTTTCAAACATAAAGGTAGACAGCCTCTCAGGATCTTATTATACTTACCAAACACTTTCCAACCAATTGCAATCCGTCTTTCTATTTCATTATCATGATCTTTCGTCACTTTCACCATCTGGCCTAAATAATTATACTCTTCAACTTCCTCAAGACTCTCACCGTCAATTACAATCTCTTTACTTTGAACTTTCGTATTGAACATTACTTTGGTTTTGCTTTTATTCATTTTTAAACCTACTTTGACACTTTCCTTGTTTAGATCACTCAGCATATCTTGCAAGTCTTCTGCTCTTTCTGAAATAAGAATAATATCATCCGCAAATCTTAGGTGGTTCAAATATTCGCCATTAATCTTTAAGCCTTTCTTTTCCCAACTCAATCTTCTGAAAATCTCTTCCAAGTAAGCTGTAAATAGTTTTGGTGAAATTGTATCGCATTGCCGTACTCCTTTCTCGATCTTGATCTTTTCTGTATCTTTATGTAGTCGAACTATAGCGGTACCTTTCGCATAAATATTTTCTAAAACTTTTACGATCTGTTCGTTTGTACCCTGCTTCCGTAGCAAGATTAGTATTTAGTATTTAGTATTTAGTATTTAGTATTTAGTATTTAGTATTTAGTATTTAGTATTTAGTATTTAGTATTTAGTATTTAGTATTTAGTTCCACCGAGTCAAAGGCCTTCTCGTAATCTACAAAAGCTAAACACAGAGGTATATTGTATTCTGTCGTTTTCTCGATTAGTTGGTTTATCGCCTGCAAATGGTCTAGGGTCGAATATTCGCTCCTAAAGCCTGCCTGTTCTCTCGGTTGGTTTTCATCTAAAACTTGACTTAGTCTATTTGTAAGGATCTTGGAGAATCCTTTATATACATTTGATAGCAAGCTAATCGGTCGATAGTTACTAAGATCCTTCTGGTCTCCTTTCTTATGAAGCAAAATCACTATAGCATTGCACCACGCATCAGGAACGCTTTCTTGACGTAAGCACTGGGTGCACAACTCAGCTAATTTAATATGAACTAATTTACCTGCGTCTTTCAACAGATCTATCGATATACCATCTTCCCCTGGTACTTTTCCTCGTTTCATAGTTTTTAGAGCAAATTCTACTTCTTCCTTTGTAATCTCTGGTACACTACTAACGTCTACACATGAATTTACTGATTCAACTACGGTCTTCGACGAGTAAAGCTCTTGGTAAAATTCTTCTACTCATTTTACCATTTTGTCTCTACACTTAATTATTTCTCCATTTCTATCTTTCAAACATATCATTTGTTGTCTTTCTAAATAATGTTTGCGCTCGGTCACTTTAATACTTTTACCCTTCCAAATAGTTTCCTCTATTTAACCCATGTTTCTCTTTCTTTTCTCTAATCTCTGCCTTTTGTTGATAAGCTTGTTTAGTTCTACTCTTTCTATTTCGTCTCTTCTGCTTTTAATCTGCATGGCCCTTCTTCTTTTAATTAGGTCATTTGTAGCTTGGGAGTATTTGTTTTCTCTAGTGTTTTTTGTACTTCCTTCTTTCTCTTCCGATTCTCTAATGATATTCACTAAACTTCCACGCTGTCCTCATTAGTTCTTAGAGCTTCGAAGCTATTTCTAATTTCTAACTGAAATTTCTTCTTATGATCCTTAACCTTTGCAGGGCTTATTTTCTTTCTTAGAATTAATTTATTTCTCTCGGCTCTGAAATTGAATTTAGCTGAGCAACCTACCATTCTATGGTCACTACCTATATTGACTTTATTTATCACCGTAACATTGTTAACGCTTTTGCTCTCATCTCCTAATATGAAGTCTATTTCGTTCTTTGTTGTTCCATTTGGACTTCTCCACGTCCATTTACGACCTACACGCTTTTGAAAGAAAGTGTTCATTATCCTCATATTGTAGTTCTCTGCAAAATTTACTAACATCTCGCCTCTGTCATTTCTTTCACCTACTCCAAACTTACCATTGCACGTCTCATCGCCCATCTTCTTCCCTACTTTAGTATAGAAGTCGCCTATTACCAACGTGTACTTACTTTTTTCTTGATCTATTACCTGACTTAAATCATCATAGAAGGACTCAATTTCATCGTTTGAACTCTGTGAAGTTGGTACATAAACCTGAACTATTTTTAGAGTGTACCTTTTACACAGCCTAATCACAATCCAAGTTACCCTGTCTGACAAACTACTGAATTTGACTACGTTACCAGCAACCTCTCGGTTGATCAAGAATCCTACTCTACAATATCTTTCTTTGTCCTTACCTCTATAGTGAAACAGGTGGTGGCCATCTTGTAATTGTATCAGCTTTTCTTCAGCTCTTCGGACTTCGCTCAGCCCTATGATATCCCATTTGATGTTGTCTAGTTCTTCCACTAAACTCTCCAGCCTGTGATCTTCTGAGAGACTTCTTACGTTGTAAGTATAGATCTTCATTTTCTTCATGTTGTTTAATGTCCAAGACTTGGATCTGCTTGGACAGTGCTTACTCACATTCGGTGGCACACTGCCCGTAAGCACACGAGGCAATGCGGTTGGACCTTTAGGAGACGATGATCCAACAGGAACGCCCGGTTTTGTTTTTGTTGTGCTGTTCATATTGGCTATGAAGGGGGTTGGCAGTAATCTCACCTCCGTGCCAACTGGTTTCTGGTGAGATATTTCTCTGGTGTCACCTTATTCATTATATTCGGTGAAGCCCTATATCCATAGGGTGCCCAATGGTCCACGCCGTCATTATGACAGTACCCCATATATCTATGAGGAATTTCCCTGTTCGCCATCAGTGGGTCCTACGACTGCGCGTGTGAGCTGTTCTTTGTATGATCTTTCTTACAAAACCTGTTCGATATGGGTGACCCTGCAGAGATTGTCTCTCTTTCGACATAGTTTTTGTAGTCATTAAGATACTCAAGCCTATCCACCACGTCAAGGTGTCAACTCTCGGACAGGATATATATATATATATATATATATATATATATATATATATATATATATATATATGTATATATATACATATACATATACATATATATATATATATATATATATACATATATATGTATATTATATATATATATGTATATATATATATTGTTTATTCATTTACATTTATTTATTTATTTATTTATCTATTTATTTATTTGTTTATTTATCTATCTATTTATTTATTTATTTATTTATTTATTTATTTATTTATTTATTTATTTATTTATTTATTTGTTTGTTTTTTTGTTTATTTATCTATTCATTGTCTTCTCATTCTGGCCGCTGCAAAATGCCAAACTGTTTTAGTTAGTAGTGTGTGTGACACTTCGTAATTGACCTCACTGTATAGGGCGTCACTTACCCTTCTATCTTAGATGCCACCTGAGTACTTTCTTCAGTCATGTAAGACCTCTTTGGTCGAGGTGATGTCAGCGATGACAGTTGACCTTGAAGAACCTTCTGGATCATTTTCACTTCGCATGGACTTCGCGGATGAGTTTTTTTTTTTTTTTTTTTTTAACTTTACGACAAAACAACTGCATCAAATAACATGAAAATTTCAGAAAATGTGGCCAATGGTCTCTATATGACCCTATTAAATTTTACGAGTTACCGAGCCAAGTTTATGACCAAGAGCACCGAAAATGTGACAAACTTTTTTTTTTTTTTTTTTTTTTTTTTGTACCTTCCTTAAGAAGTATCTGATTTACGCAAAAATAGATGATACGAAACTTGACCTTGACTGATTTCGAAAATTCAAACTCGAAATCACAGATTTTTGGAGGATCTTAACTCGAAAACGATTGCAGCATTTACTATACCAGCGTATAGAAAGAATCAGGTGTTCATTTGTTATATAGGTCATTGAGTTTGATTGACCTTGAAAAGTTAAACCCAGAGTCACACATTTCTAGAGAAATATGATTTGTGACTGATTCTGAGGAGAGATTGAAGCAGTTGGTGATTAAGAATGGGTGGGGAATGAGAGGTGAAAGTTGAGAATAGATATGGGCAAACGTAAATTGATGAGTTGTACAAGGAGTGACAGTGGTGGTAGATTGAATGTAAATCTAAACTATGTGAGGCTGAAGGAAATGGGGAGTTTTAGGTATTTAGGATTACATGTGGCAGTGTATGGAGAAATGGATGTTGAGGTGAATGATAGAGTAAAGGAAGAACGTAAATGCCTGGATGGAATGATACATGTTATGAGAAATAGGTATCTGAAAATAGATGAAAAAAAAAATGTATGAACGAGTTACTGTATTCACGATAATGTATGGAGCAGAGACTTGTAATCAAAGGAAAGCAGAAAGTCAAGTCCTGAATATATTCAAAACAAAGTATGTGTTACAGATAACGGAAATGAGGCAGAGAACGGGGATGGAAAGAGAGCTGTTGAAAAGTAGATTAAAAAGTGCTGAGGTAGTTTGAATATATGTAAAGAATGAGTGAAGAAAATGAGCAAAAATTAAGGTGAACAGCAGAGCAGAAAGAATGAACCAAGAATGAGGAAAGCGGGACCTTGGATGCAAAAGAAATCTCTGCTGAGCAAGGCAGAGAGAGTAAGCATTTTATTGACATGAGTATTACATGTAACCTCGAGCCGAGGTTACATGACAGATATTATTTGGTGTGAAATAAGAGGAGACAGAAACGAACTGAGGTGAATCCTAGTGCCAAGATGATGACATATACACATATACAACGTACATACATATGCAACGTATATACAAATAAACAAACTCAAACTGAAGATATTTACATTAGATAAGTAGTGGGTTTATAATAACATTTGACAAAATTACAAAATCATTTCAGCAGTAACAACAACAACCAGGAGCTGCTATACAATAATAACAATAGTAAAAAATTAAATGAAAGTGCAGTAAATGAAGGAAAACTGCTTATGAATAAAATATTACCATATGTCTGCTCCGTAGATTATTTTGAGCGGAAGGGAAGGAGGTCACCATATGATGAAGCGATGGGGTAACCGAGATTCGGATATTGGGCCCTGCTGTGGAATGTCTTGTTTCACTGCATTACCTCCGAGTCTAAGAGTGTGGAGGGGAACAGGGATTCCTTCATCCACGAGGTGCTGAAATTGAGTTTCAGTATATATGATGTAGATGTGTGCTTTGGTCTTGCTATACCCTTTATAAGGGGGAAAGGGTTTTCGATGTTTAAGAAAAATTGTATGTAGTGCCAGTATCTACTTGTACCTTGGTAGAGCAATTACAAAGAAACTACTGTTGTTGGGCAAGGTTTGTTATGCATACTACTATTTGTTTGTGATTTTCATCATACGAGTATGTCTTATGGCACATCATGTGAAAATTATTCCATAATCGATTACCATTAAATGTGATGATAGTCGGAACCCCAACTTATATGCTATAAAAGGCGTTCAGGAACAGATGGGCATTCACGCCACTTTTATTGGCTTCGAGTTAAGTATGGATATGTATATAGAGGAGGCTTATTACGCCTTTCGCGATCTGTGCTTAACCCGAAACCGGTAAAAGTGGCCGGGACGCCGCTCTGTTTCTGGACACCTCATATAAGGACCAACAATGGAATTGATACATTCGATCCCATGTCTTACGTTACAGGTTTTGTCTTTAATAACGCCATGGGGTTTATTCAGCGGACGGAGTGCTGGACTTCTGAGACCCCGGTGGTTCTCTCAGAGCCGGAAGAAATACGTAAACCCCAGCGCTTCGTCTTAGTGTCTCTCTGATGTATGTAGACGCAATATGTCCGACATGTAAACTTCACCTCTGATATACCTTTCCATGCGTATTTTCCATTGTGAATTATGTTATGTATATATACACCGTAATTCTCTTAAAGAATAAGAGATTTTTTTTCTTTCTTTTTTTTTTCTTCTTTGCCAAGTATAATTTGTAGAACTACAAGGCAATACAGTCCTAACAGCTCGTGATACAGTTTCGGATGTTCGCAATGATATATTAACATTAACTAAGAACAACAGGATTGGGAATATCTAAAGAGTATGAGAAATCAGTATTCTTCAACTGTAAGTTATGGATTGAATGTGCCTTTGCAAAACGGTATGTGTGAGTTAATAAATTTGCATTCATTTCTAGTTTGATGCAATGAAGTCCGATACAAATTTTGTTTGACATACTCCAGACAACTATATTCATGTTCGACGTTTTATGCTAATTTGGTTTTGCTAACGGCAGAAAATTGTGTTCATGTAATGGGAAAATCCTGTGATAAAGGTTAATTCCAACTAACCTTTACGGATTTTGTCTTGATTTGTCCCAGACGATTTTGTTCAGTTAAAGATGGAACGTTGACTAAAAGGGTTAAAGTGGATTAGAACCTTATCTACTTTGCATTATAACCAGTTCTATATATTGCGTTAAAAGTAAACGTCGCGTTGAAATAATTTCTAACATAGAAATTTCACTTTTGTCTAAGGTTCATACTATATAAAAAATAATATCTCACATTTTTATTAATAGGTTCCCCACTAAGTTGAACCAGCCCCCTAGTGCTATTAGATATATTGTAGAATCAACCAAAAATCATCAAACGTAGATTAAATTTTCAGAGGCATCAGAAAGAAGAGCAAATGTGTGAGGTTTCTGAGCGAGAATCTTACTGAAGATAATGAAATGTTATATATCAATTGATATATGAAAAAATCTGTTTAAGGAACATTGTTTCAATTCCCGCAAAAAAAAAAAAAAGAAAAAAAAATGGGGGACAGAGACAAAAGGGCAGTCGAAGGTCATCATCAACTTTTCCTTCATTTTTCGACAAATACCGGGTCCTTATGGCATTAAAGACGCAGTAAAAGACGTAAGTTGAAATCGGGGACCTTAAAAGCCGAAAATAATGGGAGAGTGAGTAGCGGGACTGCATAGGAATGAAAATACAATAAAACTGGCGGAATTCTTTTGAGACAGAGACACAAGTATATATATATGCATATTTATATATATATACATATATATGTATACATATATATATATATATATATATATACATATATATATATATATATATATATATATATATAAATATGCATATATATATATATATATGAATATAAATAAATACATTTATATATATATATATATATATATATATATATATATAAATGTCTACCTTCATTTACATTATTTCCTCGTTGTCTTATTCTGCTCCTCATATTTTCAAGATACTGCCTTCTTTCCTCTTCATTAATATAACTTCTTCTCTGTAAATCTCTGTTCCGCAAATTTTCAAGATGATTTTCTCTCTCTTGATTGTTCATATTGTTCCTCAATGCTTGCATTCGTTCTCTATTACGGTCTCGTATTATTTGTCTTTCTTGTGCTCGTAATCCTTCTCGTCTTCTTCTCTGGCGTTCTCTTGCTGCCTCTCTCTGTTGTCTCACTCTTTCTTCCATGTTTTGGGCTTTTGTCGAAATATCAGTCATTTCAAGTCAAAATAACTACTAAGTTTTGTAGTTCAACGAACTATATAGTTTGTAGTATCCGTGATAAAATGAATCCATCCAAAATATACTTGCGCATGTGCAGGAGAGGCATGTATAGACGTTTGAATTATTGTCAAGGAACCTATGGATAAACTTGAATAGACGTTTGAATTGTCTTCACGGAACCTGTGGAGGAGTGTGACGAACACTATTATAAATATATTTATTTACCCATTTAATTATTTATTTATTAACTTATTTGTTTATTAATTCATTTATCTGTATATTTATTTATTTGTTTATTGATTTATTTATTTGTTTATTTAATTAATCATCTACTTATTTTCGTGAGATTCTGTCAGGAGCTCAGAAAGCAACGCGACATGACGTCACACGTTACCCGTTGGAATCGCGGAATGCGCAGCGGACTTTCGAGTCGTCTCTCTCTCTTTCTCATAAAGGCAATAGAAAATTTTGAATCGTTTATGTCATGTCACAGTAAACTTTTATAGACGTTTAATTATCTTGATTATCTTCATGTAACATATGATTAATCTTGTATAGACGTTTGAATACTGCTAAATAAAAAATGAGCTATAACTATGGGTTCTGATCCTGCGTGACACACATAGGTACAAGCGTATTAATATATAGATGCATATGATAAAAATTATATATATATACATATATATAAATATATATATATGTACATATGCATATACCAAAGGGGAAGAAAGCCTTTTGTATATGCATGTATGTATGTGTATGTATATGTATATGCATATATATATATATATATATATATAAATATATATACATATGTTGAGACATTCTGACAGATTGACGTAAGCGGAGTAGGAAACACAGCAGTATTAGTCTTGAGTTTATTCCTGACTAGTTTCGGCGGTGTGGTTTTTAAAAGCACACTTGCGAAACTAGTCAGGAATAAACTCAAAACTAAGACTCCTGTGTTTCCAATCCGCTTACGTCATATATAATATAATATATATATATATAATTATATTATACTTATATATATGTATGTATATATATATATTATATATATATATATACTGTATATATATATATATATATACATATATGAAGCGTGGCAGGTGATTCTCTCTAAGGCATATTCTGTTAAAAACGACAGCAAAAGAATTGTTAATCAAATTTTTACGTGAATTCTCAAGCTTGCGAAAAGTAGATTTCTGGTAGGGGAGAGGGAGTAAATCAAATTTCCAAAACTCATAGGAAACACAAAAGTTATAATGAACACAAAAATACAGCACACAGTAAACAAAATACAAGAAATTAATACAAAAAATACAGCAAAAAACAAAATACAAGCAGAACAAATTAAATATCAAGACGTTTCGCAGATCTTTCTGCATCCTCAGTTGAAGTGAAGAAAAAGGAAAAGGGAGCATATTTTAAATGAAATGAAAAGCACGGGGAGAAGTCACCGTGTTGTAACTGGGGGAGGTCACACGTATGACCACGGAACACTGGGAGAGATCACGGGTTGGCGGAAAGGGTACTTGGAGAGGTCATTCCCGGTTTGGCGCCAATCTACTCCTCAGCCTTTGATAACGACGTATGATTGGACTTCCCTTCGGCGAGGAATGGGAGGCCTCTATGGAGGAAACTCCGATTTCTTGGGGTTGTCCATCTGGCTCCTCCGAACAGGTTTCATGCTAGGGGGGAAGGCGAAGTCATTTACTTGCCTATTAATGGCAGGTTGCAGCTCCTTTATCCAGATGGCTTCCAGGATGGCCAAGCGCTGTGGGTCCTCTTCTTTTGCCACAACTTCGGTGTTTTTTACCATAGTCTCACTATCGAGGTGGCGTCGATGCTGAGTCCAGTGGTGTTGCTTAGGTCTTCCGTGTTGCAAGCAGATGGTGATTCTTCTGGATAATGTGATGGTCGTCCTTCCCACGTAGACTGAAAGGGGCGTGCATTCCTCCTCTGGGCATGTGTATTTATATACTACGTGGGATTGACGAACCTCCTGAGGTTCTGGTGCGGGGTTGTTCTTTAAAAGTAGAGAAGAGGTCTTTCTACTTTTGTAAAAGATTGTGAAGAACAATTTGTCAAATTTTTTTTTGGGGGGAACCCCATTTCTATAGATTATGCTTTTCATAATCTTCTCATCCTCCTTGTATTTGATAGACATGTAACCTTTGTAGAACACCTTAATTGCGATCCCTTCGTGTTCTACTGTAGTGTGGCGTGTTTGTTTGTACTAATTGTCGATCACTCTGCGGAGATTGGCTTGGACCTCGTGATTTGTGTATCCATTGTTGATAAGGAGTTGGTGGACCCGATCAAACTCTTTTTGAGTGTCACTCCAAGAAGAACAGTGGCTGAGGGCTCTTCTGAAAAAGGCGCTAACTGTGGTGTCTTTGTATCTCTGGGGACACTCGCTCTCTCCATTCATGCACAGTCCAGGATTGGTGTCTTTGACGTGGACACTATAAGAAAAAGAAAGGACAATTAATCTGCTTGAGTAGGACGTCCAGGAAGGGAAGGGAATCTCTTTCACCGTGCTCTACGGTGAAGTTAAGTCCAGACACCTCCATGAACTTCCTCCTCAAGATATCAATTTCTGAAAGGGAGTCAGTTTTTTCAAATATATCCTCCATATATCTACAATAAATGCTAGGTTTTTCAAGTTGGCTAAAATCAATTCCTCTACAGTCCCCATGAAAAAATGGCAAACAGTACACCAAGAGAAGGTCCCATGGCAACTCCATCAGTTTGGCGGTAGAGTGTCCCACGGGGAGAGCGGAATGGGGTTTCTTTGGTGCAAAATTGAAGCAGGGTCCGTGGGTGTTCTTCAAGTATGTTAAGTCCGGGGGCTGGTCCGCTTCTGTAAACTTTGTCGCATATGAAATTTATCGTTCTATCCAGAGGAACATTGGTAAACAGAGATTCGGCATCCAGCGAAGCTATGAATCCCTGGCTGGGAGCGTCTTTCACCAGTTCTATGTACTCGCGAGAATATGCCAGGCTGAATCTGCTGGGGACAAAAGGGGTTATTTTTTTTCGCTAACTGATATGTAGGTATCTGGCTGATGGTGAGTCTTAGAGGGTTATTCGATTTATGCGTCTTTACATTACCATAACAATAACCAGGTTTATACTCGCCGGATAATTTACAGAATTTTGTACTACCTGCAACCGCGTTGATGACATCTATGATCTTGTTGACTTTTGAGGTTAGTTCCGGTATGGGATTCTTCTGGACGGGCTGGAACTTTGTCCTATCCTCTAGAATGGTATCAATTTTCTCCAGGTATTCGGATGTAGGAATGAGAACGAATATCGATGGTCAAAAGGAATCTGGGAGGCCGTAGAAACAATGCTTTATATTAAGAGAAAAGTGAAATGGAAATGAAGTGAACGGCTAGCACGGAACAGGACTGCAGAACTATTGCAATGTAGCAAAAACAAACAGAAAGAAATTATAAGGAAAAGTTTGAATGATTAATTATGGTTTTCACGCCCTGGCTGCGAGTGGCAGGAGTTAGCCCTTTGTTGAATGTACTGATGCAATTGAAATAAGAAACCACAGTTAGCTGTTAACAAAAATAAATAAGAAATGGTGACTTGTGTCATGGAACAATGAAGGAGATGGGAAAATGTTATATTTAACAACAAGACTAAAAAGACAATAATGAAATGCGCTACAATGACCAAAACAAAACTATAAAACAGAAAACTACAAAACGCACGGACAATATATCAAATAATTATTCTGATTCACATATTTCCGTACCTCAAATCTGAACATTTTCTTTAGAAAAAAGCGTTCATTATGAATACAAATGTCACTTTCTGTTAATGGTTTCCATGGAAATAAATCAAGTAATAGAAGCCAAATAAGGGAATAGTCCAACAAAGACAAAAATAGCATGAACATCGTGATTTTTTTTTTTTTTTTTTTTTCAACAAAAGGACTGTGCAGTGTAAAAGAGACATCTAGCGTGGGGAATGAAGTATAAATTGTATTGCTCTTCAGATGTATTCGATTATGTGTATGCGTCTGTACATATGCATTGTCGAAGATATATATATACATATATATATATATATATATATATACATATATATATATATATATATATATATATATATACATATATATGCATATCAATGTATAAACGCCTGCGCGTTCGTACAAACACAAAAACAAGAGTGCACACGCAAACACACACACACCACGACTCAATGGCACAATGGTAGCGATTGCGGCCGCCACTACGGCGGTCCGGGTTCGAACCACGCCCAGGGCTGAAATTTGTTCAGTATCGCTGCACTGCGAGTCGCTACTTCAACTCTCGTGGGCGGGGAATTGGGTGTGTGTGTGAGTGTAAGGTCACAGCATTACCCATAGATTGGTCATACAAGTATATGAGCTCTGAACTCTCTTCCGGGAGGGAAATAGCTGTCGATCACGATTCCAACACGTGATCCAACACACATACTTACACACACACACACGCGCGCGCGCGCGCGCACACACACACACATACACGGACGCACACACACTCACACATACGACTCGGTGGCGTAGTTGGTAGAGCGCTGAACTGCCACCATAGTGGCCCGCAGTTCTTGGTTCGAATCCTGCCCAGGGCCGAAATTATTTCGGTACCGCTGCGCTTCGGGTCGTTACTCTGACTCTCGTGGGCGGGGAGTTGGGTGTGTGTGTGTGTGTGTGTGTGTGTGTGTGTGCAAGGTCATAGCATTACCCATAGATCGGAACTACAAGCTCTGAGCTCTCTTCCAGGAGGGAAATAGCTGTCGATCACGAGTCCAACACGTGGTCCAAAGACCAAGTGAATTCACATGTACATGCACGCACACATACACACACCTGGTAGCATGGCTAGCCGACTTCCTGACCGGACGTCAACAGGCGGTGAGGTACCAGGGATCGACATCCTCCCTCCTCCCCCTGACCTGTGGGGTCCCTCAAGGGATCAAGATGGGGCCACTGTGCTTCCTCATCCTCATCAACGATGCACTAATGGACACCCCACATAGATGGAAATACGTCGATGACTGCACAGTTGGCATCCCCATCAACACCAGGCAGCCTGACTATTCTCCGTTGCAAAACATCCTAGAAGGAATGTGTAATATCTTAAACAATTATTTTAGCTCGGTATTCGTAAACAAAACACCTCAAAGTGAATTCCAAACTGAAACTTGTGAAAAGTCTAGGGTAAACTTACTACGGTAAATATAACAAAAGAAAAAATTAAAAGGTGTATAGACAAACTCAAAGTTAATAAAACACCAGGGCCTGACGGTTGGCATCCAAGAATCTTAAAGGAAATGAAAAATGAGATTGTTGTTCCATTAGAAATTATTTTCAAGAAATCCATCATATCCGGAGATGTCCCAAGAGAATGGAAGCTTGCTAACGTTACTCCCATATTCAAAAAAGGTGACAAAAAGAAGCCAAATAACTATAGGCCTATAAGTTTGACTTCAATCGTAGGAAAAATAATGGAAACTATCATCAGAGATGCTATCGAACATCATTTAGAAAGTAACCGTTTGATAAATGATAGCCAGCATGGTTTCACACGGAAACGTTCTTGCGTGACTAACTTACTCGAATTCTACAACACAGTTATCTCGAATTATGACAAAAGAAACAATATAGATTTAATATATCTAGACTTTGCAAAAGCTTTTGATACCGTCCCACACGAAAGACTACTTACTAAATTAGCTTTGCATGGAATAAGTGGTAGCCTATTAGATTGGACTAGTAATTGGTTGAATGGTCGAAAACAGAGACTTGTTTTAAATGGAAAAACTTCTGGATGGAAAAGTGTTGCAAGTCGGGTTCCTCAGGGTTCCGTTCTTGGGCCACTTCTATTCATAGTATATATAAATGATATAGACCATGGACTAAAATCTACTGTTTCCAAATTTGCTGATGATACAAAACTGTGCGGAGTGGCAAATGATCACTCAAACCAATTAGATATTCAAGAAGATTTAGATCAAATACAGCAATGGTCTGAAAAGTGGCTAATGAAATTTAACACAAGTAAATGCAAGGTAATGCACATAGGTAAAAATAACAGTAAGTACGATTACAAGTTATTTGGAAATTCGTTAACAAAAGTGGATAGTGAAAAAGATCTCGGCGTAATTATCAGTAACGACCTCAAATCATCCAAGCAGTGTATTTCAGCCTCTGAGAAAGCAAATAAGATTCTGGGACTGATTGCGCGATCTTTTGATTTCAAAAGTCCATCACTCATTAACAAGCTATATAAATCGTTAGTTCGTCCGTATTTGGAATATGCTGTTTCCGTATGGTCACCGAATTTCATTAAAGACATTGACAGACTGGAAAAAGTACAACGGCGAGCCACAAAACTGATTCCAAATATCAAAAATAAATCATACGAAAATCGACTAAAACACATGAATCTGTTTTCCCTAAAAAGGCGTAGACTCAGAGGTGACTTGATACAGGTCTTTAAGATTTTAAAGGGAATTGACAACATCAAAAGTGACAAAATTTTCACATTGAATGAGAATCAGACAAGAAACAATGGTCTCAAATTGTCCGGAAATAGATTCAATTTGGAAGTAGGTAGAAACAACTTTGCCAACCGTGTAGTTAATGAATGGAATAAACTTCCTGCACAGGTAGTGCAATGTAGTTCAGTTCGAAGCTTTAAGAATAATTTAGATAAATACCTAAGTAAGAAGCTGTAATGATCATAATTTATCTTATATTATTTGTTTTTGTTTTGTTATCATTTGTCTGTCTGATTTTCATTTATTATTAGTTATATGTCAATTTATTATTATTTACTATTTACCTGTTTGTTTATTATTTTAACAATACCTATGCATTTATTTATGTATTTTATTTGTTATTTACATTATTATATTTTCATTTATTATTTTATTATTAATATGATTTTTTTTGCATCCGACCTAGATATGGATCAAAAGGTCTCCTGTCGGCATGTTCGGCCTTTGTAATCCTTTGTAAAAAACGTGGACCGAGAACAGCAATGTAACAGTTAACCACAGCAAGACCGTGGTCATACACACATGTACATACATACACACACACACACACACACACACACACACACACACACATACACACACACACACACACACACTCAACTAAATTTAGCCGATAGAAGCAAGGAGACTGGATCCCACAAGTATACCTCTTATCATATATTTTCCATATAAGTAAATATGCACACACGCAACTCTTTTCTATACAGATGCATAAACTCCAGGAATAGGTGGAAAGCTATCATAGCCCAAACTGAAATCGTAAGCGAATTCAATGCTAAGTAAGATAGAGTAAGATAATGTTGCCGCTGCCGCCAGAGGAAATGTTGGTTTTGGTCTTCGACGAATCACATTTTTTTAAGAAGGAGAGATTTGGAAGCGTAGTCGTTCCTTGAGGCGTGCAAGCGAAGTTTAGATGGACAGAAGCTGGTTGAGAAAAGCGGAGATAGTTTCTTTGCTTTGTTGATGCGATTTGTCCAGGCTGTATCCAGTTTTCAAGTCCTTCTACAGGTCTCATAAGGTCTCATACAAGTCCTTCTACAGGTCTCATAAGGGGGAACTCGGATGAATTGCTAACAAGGAAATACGTACAATAGTTTAAATTACATGGAGCCAATTTGGCCTGACTAGAGTTGAGCTAAGGCTCAAATATTTATTAGTTACATAATTCCAATCCTAAGTTTTATATATATATGTACAATCTATGTCCAAGTGGACAAAGAACCACGGGAGAAAATAAATTATCAATACTTCTGTCTGTGGTATCATGCTTCGACCGTTGGAGTCGAAGCGGGCAGCGTGGGCTGGCAGGTAATCCGGAGATAATTGTTCTTTGACCCTACTTGACCTAAGAGATGAGGTCTTGATTGGGCTCAGTACACCGAAACTCTTCATGCGTGCGCGCATCCGTGTGTACTGGTGCTGGCTGGAAGAATGCAGACCGATATTATGCAAATGCCTGCAACAATAAAGAGGCAGTAAGGTAAATGTTGTTAGGTAAACACGCATACGTACACGCACACACGTACACACACACAAGGTAAAACGAATACTACTGTGCAGGTAGATGATGACGTCAACGGAAATATCGAGATCAGGGTTCCTCGGGTCGAGAGTTATCAGTCACTCACACACCAGTGTGTGGAGCGAAGCTCCATCTTCTGATTAAAGGGGTAGCTAAGACAGCCAAATAACATATAAAAATGCTAACAGTTTGTATAGTGCAGAAGTGCAATGCCGTTAGACTGAAAGGTGATAAAAATATACATTTCTTTTCACTACCCAAAGATAAAGAACTTAGAAAGAAATGGATTGAATTATGTGGCACACACAATACTCGGTCATCTGGATATGTATGCAGCCGTCATTTTGAAAGTAACTATCTATTAGCAACATTTCCTGAAATTTTCATTCAATTGCAAATAAACAGACTAAAGAATCCGGTTAAAACATAACTGAGCTTGGTGGAGATAAAGGTCTACATATAAAATCCACGCTTGAGGAGATATGGAAACCCACGCAAATCCAAAATGTAATATAATAAAAACCATATGATGCTTTTATGTGTCATTACTACTGGGTTTATATTCAGCTAGTTGGTGTGTATCAACAGTATAATATCTTCCTCATCTACCTGATCAACATATAAATTGACAAGTCATCCCAACTAATAACTCGTCATATTAATATAATCCGCCTAATGAGAAAGCATGGAAAACATTTTTATAGCTTTTCTGGCGGTCATATCTCAGATACTGATAATTTGAGGATAAGAAAGTGATACTGAGTAATTTCAGTATTATGTGAACATCATAGTGTAATTTTAAAGTTTACCATACATACAGATGGTTTTCTTTAAAGTTTACATTTTCTTTCACCTCTCACTCTCTCCCGCTCTGGATTTCCTATGACGTCACGGTGGAGGTGCGCGGAGGGGGGGTGCTCAACTTACTTTATAGTATTCGTTTTACTTTGCACACACATACACATTCACTCACACACACGCACACACACACACACACACACACACACACACACACACACACATGTGACATGAGTAAGGCAACGCCGAATGAGTAAAGGCAACGCCGAGAGTGGCGTTACTATTTTGTCAAGCGTCACGCTAGGTCAAGTGTGCTCGTAGCGTTCCCGCGATAGGTCAGCGTGGGACGCGACCTAGTTACTATTATTCTGCGGCGCGTCATCACGTGACCCAGATGCTAGCAACTGATTGGTGGACGCGCTAGGGACGCGCTAGGGACGCTCAGGGCGCATAGCCAGCGGCCGGACAATAGCAGACTCTCTCTGACTACGCTACTAGACAGACGTGAGTCAAGCGGGGTGCTGGTTACAGGACACAAAGAGTAAGTGTGGTATTCTATTCACAGTGCCGATTAGTTCTCTCCCACATTAAGCCTCCGATACACATTTCATATTCTGTGCTACATAATAAAAGAGCCAACACATTCTACGTGTTTTAGTCATTTAGCCTAACCATTCGGACACCTTACCATAGTGGTGGCAAGCGGTGGTTAGAGTTTGACTAACTCGTGTACACGTACCCATTCCTATTACTCAGTGAACATACATACAAATTACAAAGTCCACACTCTCCAAATACTCAGTGCACATACAGGAGTGCTAGCTAGAGCTAGGCCGGTTATTTCATTGCCATGTCGCGGCGTACTAGCGTACCCGTCAGCCACCAGGCGAGGGCACTGCAGGCGGCTGCAGATGTCCCAATATTTATTTCCTCGGGCATCAACCATCATCCCACTACCAATCTGCCTGCTTGCACGGACGCGCAATCATGGCTCGCCCTGTTAGATGAAAGGTGGTCCTCCGAGATCCCGGAGGCCGACAAAATAGCCGTCACTCAGCAGAAAACTGCCGGTGATGCCGCGATTGCCGCTCGGTTAGCCAAAAGTGGGCATCCCGATGATTGGAACGCGTTCAAACTAGCGTTCCGCACTTTTTTCTACGCGCCCGCGTCGGCTGGCGCTTTAGCTGATCGTTTGGCGGAGGCAACTATGCATCCAGCTGAAACACTCACTTCGTTCGCGCTTCGTCTGGCCGACATGGTCTCGGCCTACACGGTGTATCACCCAGAGCGCGATGAGTGGGCTAATTTTACTGCGGTAACCCGCATTAAACGGGCTATGCCCTCTCA
This sequence comes from Oratosquilla oratoria, assembly GCF_046742065.1. Lineage (NCBI taxonomy): Eukaryota > Metazoa > Arthropoda > Malacostraca > Stomatopoda > Squillidae > Oratosquilla > Oratosquilla oratoria. The sequence continues at coordinate 65,500,016 of NC_134791.1, forward strand.
ATTCGGCACCACCCTCACCTCAGACCAGCAAGCGTCCATCGTTGCCATTCTCCATGCGGCCATTGACTATGCCCATCGGCATCCTTGTTCAGTTAAGACGGTCTACGCAGGCGGTGCCGATTCCCCTATGGCTTTGTACCCAGCCGCACCTGCCGTGACCCACCAATACCCGGCCACAGACGTCTTTTCCCACTCAACTTCACAATCACATAACATTTCCACTGTACACAGAGTCCCAGGCTCTTCCTCTCCTCGCAATCTGCGGGAGTCAGAGACACCCTCTCGCTATTTGCAAGAGGTGGAGGTGCGCCCTCGCCATGAGCGAGAGATCGCAACGCGGCCTCACGAGGAAGCCATGCACTCGACTCACAGACATGGGGGACAAAGGAACACGTGGAAGCGTCCCCGGGGCCGTGGTAATCGCAATAGGTGGCGTCCATACTGCACCCATTGCAAGAAAGCAGGACACGCGACTGATGTGTGTTATAGAACACGCGGTCGACCTACCACGTGTTGCAAGTCTTGCGGGGGTGCAGGGCGGATTAGGGAGACTGAGTTTAGTGTCGGTCATGAGGCTCAGAGGGGTCTCGCAGCGAGTGGCCCGTCAAAAAAACGGCCAGCGCAGGAGTGTCCACAATCCAAGGTGACGGTTGAACAGCAGTCGGCAGTGAAATTTGTTCACGTCGATTTAGCTAGCTCCCGTACGCCGAGTGGAAGCTTAGCCATGGTCGCAGTTACCTTGTTAGAGCCACTCGCTCGTAGGTCTGTTTGTGCTCTCTTGGACACGGGAGCGGCGGTGTCTCTTATCCATAAGAGCATTTTGCCTACCGCCATGGAAGGCTCCCAGGACGGTACCACTAGAATCATAGTGGCCGACGGCTCGGAGATGCCAAATCTTGGCAAGGTAGATGTTCCTTTTGATCTAGCTGGTTTTTCGTTCCACCATCCTTTCTTTATCATCCCTGCTGAAGGTTTGCCGGCCAAAATTATCTTAGGGTTTGATTTCCTCGCGGCGCACAAAGTGACGTTGACGTTCAGTCCTTTAACATTCCAAGTTAAGGGCAAGGATATTCCCGTAATCCTTGCGGGGACGGCTCAGCACTCACCGCCATTCATCGCCGTGTGCGAGGAGCGTCATAGTTTCCAGCGGGAAAGTGAAACTCCCACTTTCCCGGTTAAGTCAATCGAACATCAGTGGGTGCCTGGGTTCTCAGGGGGAACCGTAGGATTGATGCTCGAGAGGGCAAACGAGCTCGCTCCCGCAGGTCAGGCTTTCTCGGCGCTGTTTACAGCACGCCCATATGCCGAAGGCGCCAGCCTGCTAGGCCAGGGAGTAGTAGAGGTGATCAGGATGGAAGATGGCAAGGCATGGTGTAAAGTTCCATTCCTGAACTTGGGCCCGGACACCCATGAGGTTCGTAAAGACCAGGTGGTCGGAGACATTTCCCTCTTAGGGGAGATTGCGCTGATAGACGGTGGAACTAACGTCTCGGTGGGAATGGTCCAGGCGTCTAACGTAGTTGATGGCTCTCGCGAACACAAGTTACGATTGGAAGTAGGGAAAATTTTCCCTAATAGGCATGGCAGGGAAAGTATGGCTCTGACCTCTTTAGTGGTCAAATATGCCGATGTTTTTGCCTTACCGGGGGATCCACTTACCGTGACGCCTCACTTCCTACACGAGATTCGGACATTTGGACCGCCAGTCTACCACAAATCTTATCCCTTCCCTGAGAAGTATAGAGGTGAGATTAGAGACCTCATTGGGGATATGCTCAGTAAGGGGATCATTCGCCCATCTCGTTCTCCTTACAATGCTCCTATTGTTCCGGTTGTGAAGAAGGACAAAACCCTTCGTCTTTGTCTTGATTTTCGTGCTCTAAATAGACACGTGGTTGATGATAGGTTCCCTCTCCCCCACATCGATTCCATGCTGCGCAGTCTCGGCTCCAGCGTCATCTTCTCTCTGCTTGACTTAAAGCAGGGCTATCTCCAGATCCCACTGATGGAAAGCAGCTGCGAGAAAACGGCATTCTCGACTCCCGAAGGGCATTACGAGTTCACGTCTCTCCCCTTCGGGTTAAAGGACGCTCCATCCTGTTTTCAAAGGGTGATGAACCAGGTACTAACGGGGCTGTTAGGGGTCAGTGCGATGGTGTACATGGACGATATAATTGTTCTGGGTACGTCCTGGGTCGACCACCTCAAGAATCTTGAGGATGTCCTTAGGAGGTTGCAGGAGGCAAACCTCTCATTGAGGCTGGAGAAATGTCATTTCTTCCAGAAGGAGGTCGCTTACCTAGGCCATGTAATATCCCAGGAAGGGATAAAGCCCCAGCCAGAGAAAGTCCAAGCCATCAAAGCTTTCCCCCGGCCAACGCGTCGGAAAGAGTTGCTTTCCTTTTTGGGATTGGCGGGATATTACCGCAAATTCATTCCGAACTTTGCTGATATTTCGTTGCCCCTAGTAGATATGACAAAGGGTGACGTCGCAGGGAAGCACAACAATCGTGTGCTTGGTGCGTGGACACCTCCTCAGTTGCATGCGTTTGAGTCCCTCAAACATCATTTGTCATCAACGGTGGTCCTTCCATACCCCAACTTTTCCAAACCGTTCTTACTCACCACCGATGCTAGTGCCTCGGCTATCGGGGGCGTGCTTCAGCAAGAGGGCGAAGGAGGTGCGAGACGTCCACTCTCGTACTTCAGTCGCACGCTGAACACGCATGAGAGACGGTACAGCACCGTGGAGAGAAAAGCGTTAGCGGCAGTGTAAGGTCTCACGGTTAACCGCCCACTAATCACTGAAGGGCACGAACACTAGGATCCTCCGGTGGCAAATGGCCATCGCCGACTTCGACATCCAGGTCGAGTACATACCCGGGAGGCTGAACATTGTTGCGGACGCACTCTCTCGGATACGGGGGGCTGACCACCCTATAGATGACTTCATAGTTTCGGCCGTAACCACGGGTGGCCGAGGGAACTCATGCACAAATACTGATGAGGATACCATCACTTGGAACCAGGTTGAGATCTGAAAGGATCAGGATGCCCACCCTGATTGGGGTCGAGTGAAACAGTACCTTAAAGGAGTGACGTCAGAAGTGCCAAAGATCCTGCGCCTAAGAGTGCCAATCGGGGAGTTCCGACTCCTCCCCGACGGATTCCTATATCATGCGCGTAGGAATGCATACCAGTTGGAAGAGCTTCGCCTGGTATGCCCTGATGGAGCAAAGGCGGCAGCGTTACGTATTGCTCATTGCCTTCCGATGGCGGGCCATGGCGGAATCCAAGTTACTCTGGAACGCCTACAGAAGTTTGCATTCTGGCCTAAGATGTCGGAGGATGTGAAGGATTTTATCAAAAAATGCAAAATCTGCATTACTTGCAAACCTTCCTATGACCTCCCAGCTCCACTTAGACAGTTTCCTGACGTGAAAGCCCCATTTGAGAGAGTACACGTTGATCTCGTTGGCCCACTAACCACCACGCTAAATGGTGCGAAGTACATCCTGACCGTAGTCGATGTGCTAACCCGCTTCCTGGTCGCTGTACCTATAAATTCAAAGGAAGCGAGGACAGTAGCCTGATCCTTTTTACAGAATGTCCTAGCCATACATGGCGCTCCAAGGCAGGTAATCTCAGATGGCGGTGGTGAATTCATGAACGAGACGTTCAAAGAGGTGATGGCGATGGCAAACATCAGCCACCACAAAATCACCCCTATGCATCCCTCGAGTAATGGCATAGTTGAAAGGGTAAATGGTACAATTATAAAGATCTTACGGTCCCTAGTTCAGGATAATCAAACCGGCTGGGACCAGATGCTTCCTCTGGCGGTGTTGGCGTACAATTCCGCGTACCATAGAGTCCTCAGAAATTCCCCTCATTTCCTCCTTTTTCACAGAGACCCTGTCCTACCTATAACTGAGTTCACCAGGCCAAGTGCCCCTTGGTACAACGCCGAAAACCTTGCAGCCGCAACAATGGCGTTAGCAAATGCATGTTTCGACAGGTGCCAAAAGTTCATAGAGGCTGCCACTATTGACAGGCACACGAAACGGCCCAGGGCTAGAGTAAAGCAGCTCG
>NC_134791.1:65514107-65516607 GCF_046742065.1 Oratosquilla oratoria
AGTGACGGTGTCTAGGGTGGGAAAGCAGGCTTTCCCCAATTTTCTTTAGTGCCTCACCGTGCCTCTGGGACACCCTAGATAGTGTAAGGGTGGTAAGAGCGTGGTCGTAACCGCTGTACTCCACGCCCAGGACGATCCTGCACGCTCTCTTCTGTACCCTCTCCAACTTTTGTCTCTGTGTGAGGATGAGTGAGCTGGACCAGGCTGGTGAGGCATACATGATGGTGGGGAGTATGAAGGTTTTGTAGAACCCCTGTAGCTCTGATGTAGGTGTTCCTAATGACTTTAACCTGCTCAGCATATATAGTTTGTAAGACGCTGTCCTGACTATATTGGTGACATGTTGGTTTCAATTTAACTGATTGTCGAGTGTGATACCCAAGATCTTGGTGGATTGGACCAGTTGGAGGGGGTAGGGTGTGTGTGTGCGCACGCGCCTGTGTGTGTATGTATGTGTGTGTGTGTGTGTGTGTATTTTGTGTGTGTGTGTGTGTGTGTGTGTGTGTGTGTGTGTGTGTGTGTGTGTGTGTGTGTGTGTGTGTGTGTGTGTGTGTGTGTCTTTGTGTGTGTGTGTGTGCATGTGTGTGTGTGTACGTGTGTGTGTGTGTGTGTGTGTGTGTGTGTGTGTGTGTGTGTGTGTGTGTGTGTGTGTGTGTGTGTGTGTGTGTGTGTGTGTGTGTGTGTGTGTGTGTGTGTGTGTGTGTGTGTTTGTGTGTGTGTATTTTATCTAGTTGTATTACACGGGAAGGGAGCTATGCTCGTAGTGACCCGTCTCTGTATCTTTCAGCATCAAATTTTTCTTAAAATCTTTAATAGTATTTGCACACACTGTTTCTTTATCTAAGTTATTCCATATATCCAGCACTCTGTGTGGGAAGCTATTGTTTATCCGATATCATCTATAGTTATCCTTTTTGAGTTTCTTTTCATGACCTCTTGTTTTTCTATTGTCATTTTTAGTAAATCATTCCTGTCAAGGATTTCCACTCCTTTCATGATTCTATATATAGTCAGTAGATCACCTCTTTCTTTTCTCTGCTCTAGTGTTGGTAGCTTCAATTTCGATAACCTTTGTTTGTATGTTAAATGGGAAAGAGCTGGTGCCCACTTTGTTGTTGCTCTCTGTATTCTTTCTAGTTTCCTTATATTCTTTTTAGTACTGGGTGTCCATAGTGTCGCTGCATATTCCAGCTTTGGTTTAATCAATGTAACTAATATATTTTTAATCATTTCTTCATTCAAGTAGTCAAATGTCACTTTCATTGACCTTAGTAGGTTGTAGGTTTCACCGACTATTTTGTTTATATGTTTATCCGGTGTCATGTCTTTGCTGATTAATACTCCAAGGTCCCTTTCCGAGTGCCCTTCTTTATTTCTTCTTCGCCAATTTCGTAATTTCTTGAAATTTTGTTTTTGCTTTTCCAAACTCCATTATGCTACACTTCTTGATATTGAAGTTCACTTCCCACTTTTAAGTCCATTTCCAGATTTTGTCCAGGTCTCATTGTAATGAATCACAGTCCTCTTCTGTTCTTAGTTTCTTTAATATTTTTGCGTCATCTGTGAACTAATTCATATAACATTCAACTCCTTCATCCATGTCGTTTATGTATATGGCAAACATGATTGGAGCCAGCACTGACTTATCATTTCTTCCTATTTCGAGTATTTGTCTCTAATTACTACTCTCATTTTTCTTCCAGTCAGGAAATCTTCCATCCATTCTAATAATTAATTTGCCTGCGATGCCACCTATTGATTCTAATTTTCTTTCTAATTTCTTGTGTGAATCTTTGTCAAATGCCTTTTGTAGGTCTCGATAGGCACAGTCTGCCCATTCATCCCTCTCATCTATTATATCTATAGTCTAGAGTAGAAGCAGATTAGGTTTCTTGTACATGATCTTCCTTGTCTAAATCCAAATTGGCTTAGGTTTAGTATAGATTTTTCTTCCAGGTGTTTAACCCATCTACTTTTGATCACTTTTTCATATATTTTAGCTACTGTGCTTGTTAGAGAGACCGGTCTGTAGTTAATTGGATTTTCCTTTTTTTCCTCCCTTGTATATTGGTACTATGTTTCCATTTTTCTAGTCTTGTGGTACCTTACCTTCTTTGAGCGGGCATTTGATTATAGTGTGTATTTTATCTGTTAATTCCTCTACGCATTCCTCCAATATCCAATGTGTGTGTGTGTGTGTGTGTGTGTGTGTGTGTGTGTGTGTGTGTGTGTGTGTGTGTGTGTGTGTGTGTGTGTGTGTGTGTGTGTGTGTGTGTGTGTGTATTCACCTCGGATCTGCTGCAGTCTCTGTCGAGACAGCCAGACACCACCCTACGGCAGTAAGCTCAGAGCTCCTTATTAGCCGATCTCTGGGTAGGTCTGAGACCACTCACACACCACACACCGGGACAGCAAGGTCACAACTCCTTGACTAACGTCCCGTACCTACTCGCTGCTAGGTGAACAGGGGCTACACGTGAAAGGAGACAAACCCAACTTA
>NC_134791.1:65519107-65521607 GCF_046742065.1 Oratosquilla oratoria
CCATCCGAGGACCCCCAGCCAATCAAAAGTTATTATTACCATACCAAGATACCCATTACATGATTATAATGCAGTAAATTTACTATTTGCATATTCCTACACAAAGAAAGTATAAAAATAAACAAAGGATTACAAAGGCGGAGCATACCGACAGGAGACCTTTTGATCCATATCTAGGTCGGATGCGAAAAAAAAATCATATTAATAATAAAATAATAAATAAAAACTATGATAATGTAAATAACAAATAAAATACATAAATAAATGCATAGGTATAGTTAAATAATAAACAAACAGGTAAATAGTAAATAATAATAAATTGACATATAACTAATAATAAATAAAAATCAGACAGACAAATGATAACAAAACAAAAACATTTAAAATATTTTCATAATTTTGTCGATTTTCGTTTTAAAAACTTTTCCATCTTCAGTTCACACTTTCTGTAAGCATAGAATAAAGCTTGAATGAATATAAATAGTAATTAAAAAGAAACAAATTAAATATTATGACAGATAAAAAAAATGCAATAGAGAAGTGCTGGCTGATTGCACAACAAAATATCGATATCACCGACACTATAATGACAGAGAATCAGTGTTGTATATTTTTATAATTATATAGTTTTTTCTGGAGTCAATTGTGTCGCGGACCCCCTAGGACCTTCTCAGGGACCCCCAGGGGTCCGGGGACCCCAGTTTGGGAACCACTGTCCTAAAGGACCAACCACATTGCCTCATGTGCTTACGGGCAATGTGCCACCGAATGTGAGTAAGCACTGTCCAAGCAGATCCAAGCCTTGGACATTAAAGTAGTATGAAGAAAATGAAGACCTATACTTACAACGTAAGAACTCTCTCAGAAGAAGTAGACAACATCAAGTGGAACATCGTAGGACTGAGCGAAGTCCGAAGAACGGAAGAAAAGCTGATACAATTACAAGATGATCACCACCTGTTCTACTATAGAGGTAAGGACAAGGAAAGATCTAGTGGAGTAGGATTCTTAATCAACCGAGAGATTGCTGGTAATGTTCAGTAGTTTATCAAACAGGGTAGCTTTGTGATTAGGCTGTGTAAAAGGAACACCCTTAAAATAGTTCAGGTTTATGCACCAACTCCACAGAATTCAGACGAGGAAATCGAATCCTTCTATGATGATTTAAGTCAAGTAATGGATCAAGAAAAAAGTAAGTACACGTTGGTAATAGGCGACTTTAATGCTAAAATGGGGAAGAAGATGGGAGATGAGCCGTGTATTGGGAAGTTTGATGTGGGTAAAAGAAATGACAGAGGCGAGATGTTAGTCAATTTTGCAGAGAACTACAACATGAGGATAATGAATACTTTCTTCCAAAAGCGTGTAGGTCGTAAATGGACGTGGAGAAGTCCAAATGGAACAACATAGAACGAAATAGACTTCATATTAGGAAATGAGAGTAAGAGTGTTAGCAATGTTACGGTGATAAATAAAGTCAATATAGGTAGTGACCATAGAAGGTTGCACAGCTAAATTCAATTTCAAAGCCGAGAGAAATAAACTATTTTTGAAAAAGAAAATAAGACTTGCAAAGGTTAATGATAATAAGAAGGAATTTCAGTTAGAAATTAAAAACAGATTTGAAGCTCTAAGAACTAACGACAACACCGTGGAAGATATGAATTTGAATTTAGTGAAAATCATTAGGGAATCGGCAGAGAAAGTAGGAAGTACAAAAAGTATTAGAGAAAACAAATATTCCAAAGCTACAAATGACCTAATTAAAATAAGGAGGACCTCCCTCCAAGATACAAACTATACGGAAAGTTGAGAAAACCACGAAGATAGTGGACATTGAATTACCTCTGGTCTTCAATCGAACATGTCTACAAGAAAATTTACTGCCCATTTATACTAATATATATATATATATGTGTGTATATATATGTGTGTATATATATATATATACATACATATATATACCAAGGCTTTTTCCCCCTTACAATGGAGGTAGCCAAAAAGGAAAAGGCATAAAATCATTCCCACCCATTCCATCCCTGAATACACTCCACACCCCTCCACCCTCCCTCTTATCTTTGCACCTCCTGGATGACGGGTCATCCCTGCACCTTGTCCATTGCCCTGGGTCAGAAGCAGTGTCGCAAGACACAGCACATCCACAGCAAGGCCGCTTCATTAAATCGGCGACCCCCCCCCCTCTCCGTCCCCCCATGAATAAAAGGAAAAGACGGGGAGAAATCCCTTCGGGCTGCGTCAAATTTTGCTCACACATACTACCTCACCCCCCATCCCCCCATGCATCACAACATCATCCATATACAGCCATTCTCCATTCACCCCTGTCTTCTGTCCTCTCCCGTCCTTCCTCAACAGATATTCCCCTCTTCCCCAAAGCCCCCTTCACCCCATCCATCATGTTCACTCCCTCCACATCTGACTTCCATACCACTTTTACTAGTCTTTCTTCACTCATTCTTTCCATGTGTCCAAACCATCC
>NC_134791.1:65526607-65541607 GCF_046742065.1 Oratosquilla oratoria
TTCGTTTTTTAAAGTATTTCAAGAACGCCAATATATGTGTTGCCACTATGATGAACGACGTGTGTGTGTGTGTGTGTGTGTGTGTGTGTGTGTGTGTGTGTGTGTGTGTGTGTGTGTGTGTGTGTGTGTGTGTGTGTGTGTGTGTGTGTGCGTGTGTGTGTGTGTGTGTGAGTGTGTGTGTGAGTGTGTGTGTGTGTGTGTGTGTGTGTGTGTGTGTGTGTGTGTGTGTGTGTGTGTGTGTGTGTGTGTGTGTGTGTGTGTGTGTGTGTGTGTTTGTGTGTGTGTGTATTCACCTAGTTTTACCTAGTTGTATTATACGGGAAGGGGAGCTTTGCTCGTGGTGACCCTTTTTTGTATCTCGCAAGATCAAGTTTGTTCTTAAATTCTTGTATTGTGTTTGCACACACTATTTTTTCATCCAATTTGTTTTGTAAAGAATAGATGCACTCCAACATATATTAAGGACTTTATAAAGGGGATGATCTAATCATAAGAGACTATTGAGCCCTAACTCTACGCGGGAGAGATATACGAAAAGAGAAAAGCTGTAGTCTCCTCGCTCTGCCTCATTTAGTCGTCTTACGACACACAGAGGCCACGTCCGCAGTATTCTTGTCTGCCATAAAAATGAGATTCATCAAATGTAATTAGTTAATTATTCGGCTGGAAGTCCAATTGGTTTTTCCGTCCACCCTCAGGGTTTCCGAAGAAATTGTTGGTGATCCATTGACTTAATGATGTCACCATCCTTCACGAGATTCAGCTGAAAGAACGACTGACCTGTTGGACCTTGCATGGATGTTTGTTTACAGCCTTGGCGTTGGGTTAGGAGATGGCGTTGAGTGTTATGTTAAATACTAGCAGCAAGAAAGATTGGGTGACGGCTGTAGGGAGATTATGTGGTTCTAGGAGTGAGTCAACCACAAGGTAGAAGAGAGGTCATGAAACAGGAGAATGAGCCGCTATCTATAGGGAATGGAAGACATAAGATACAGCAACAGACGAATAACAATGAAGGAGTTTGGATCAACGGGGAGAGACATAAAGGGAAAAATAGATATTAGCCTAAAGGTTGAAATGAAACTTCTGAATACTGCGTTGGTGCATGGAAGATCAATTTGTGCACCATCGCAGCTGCAAGTTACGTATAGGTATTGCACATCTGTACTTGCCGAAACTATGTGAGCTTTACAATAGCACATACACGCGCACTCACCACTCACACACACACACACACACACACACACACACACACACACACACACACACACACACACACACACACACACACACACACACACACACACACACACACACACACACACACACACACACACACACACACACACACACACACACAAACACACACACACACACACACACACACACACACACACACACACACACACACACACACTCATACATAGATCGGTCATATATGAGCTCTGAGCTCTACCGGGAGGGAAATATCTGTCGATCACGAGTCCAACACGTGATCCAAGACCATGGTGAATCATACACACACACGCACACATACATACGCAAACACACATACACACACACACAATGTATATATATATATATATATATATATATATATATATATATATATATGTATATATATATTTGTTTATCATTGTAATGTGCTACATAAGCATTTCTTTCTCAGTGTTAATTAATATTTCAATATTGTAAACATCCGATCAAGATCGAAATCAAGGTCACGTTTCTCGTTTCAGGGTCGAATGACATTGACAGTTATCATCGGTCCTTCTCAGCGCGTTGGGAGTGTACCGGTATGCCATGCAACTTTTCTGCTGACCTAGCAAATATATTTTTAATCTTTCCAGCAAACAGAATGAGGTAAGGACTACTGTGTTGTCTTAGTTGCTTGACAACATGTTGTACATATGAGAGAAAAGGTAATGTACACCTGCCTTATCAAGTGATTCCAAGCTATTTGTCCTGATTGAGCAAATATATCAACTTGTATGGTTATGCCAAGCGAGGCAGGTCTTATAGCAGGTGAGGAACGTTTTCACTTTCAAGAGAGTAGGCTACGATACGGTACTTAAGAGCACATCAAGACGATGAACGAAGCTCAATGAACAGTAAATGTAAAAAGCAAATTTCTTCTTTTATTATATATTTCTTGAAAAAAGGATGAAAGGTTTATCGATCAATCGAAATCGCTTGAAAACTGAAGGCCTGACCATCAATTTCCTCGTACGACATTTGTCAAAATTTTTGCAACGTATCAAGAGTTACGGCGGGAGAGAGAAATAATAGGCAAAAAGAAAATCTGTGAGAAAAATTAGCTTCATTTTCACAATTACGAGTTGTCCAACTAGTACAAAACAAACTTTCGATTCCAAACACCCCCTCCCCCCCCCCTCCTCTTTCCTTGGACCCATTCCACCAAACAAGAATAAAACATATCTGCCCATTTGCAGAGCTCCCTTAGAACTGAATGAAAAATGGTTACATTGCCAACTTTGGCTGCCTCAGCCTTTATGGGCAGTTCATTGTCCTTGTATGAAGCCGTGCAACTGATTCCCAAGCGTCTGGTTCTCGCTATTGTGACTCAGACCGGGGTGAAGGCCGTCATGGGCAAATATCAAAGGTCAAAATAATTGGATTGTTGATTGCTCAGGCTTTGACACGGCTTCCTAGACAAGCAGCGTCGAAGCCAGATTTTGAATTAGGTTGAGCAGGAGTTTCAATAGGTCAAAGCAATATGTTACATGGTTTAACCAAGGTCTATCCCAATAAAGGGTGGATCTTCAAATTTAGACCGAGGTTTATCATTTGAGTGAATACAGAGCGGTTCCCTAGATTTGCAAAGTGCACACCACCAACACTCTGGTTAAATCTGTCGCTATGGATGTTTCCTTTATTTCAATAAAATCATCTAGCGGCAGGTACAATAAAGGTATATATCGTGAAATATAGTAAAAGGGCTAATGGTGGGAGGTCTATCCTATTTATTGAGCAAGGAAGACTCTCCTATTTTAATAAAGTCGAAAAGATTAATGTTCATAAGCTTAATAAAAAGTTTGAAACCTTCCGTTGTACAGGGATGTACCTCAGCAGAACGGAACTGACTGACAGAATCTAGAATGAAGCTATAAGCTATAACAAGCAATGAATGGGTTAATGACATCAATTTAACAATTTCTCTGCTCACTGGGCTTCGCTCCGGTGAATGAAATCACCTGGCAAAACCTATGGTAAATACTTAAATCGTAGAGATGAGTAAGAATCTTAATAAAGATGAGTCTGACATTTCCACTGTTCGATTTCTTAATTTAACGAGAAGTACCTTTGCATGTTCTGTGCTAAACCTGTCCTACGAACAGGAAAGAAAAGTTTAATAGCAATGAGCTCTAGTAAGACCAGAGGACTTCTTGGCTACCGTAGAAAAGTATTGCTGATTAAGCTAGCAGCAGGACTGAATCTTTGTAGAATTCACATACTTCAGATGCAGTCTACCACCAGGTCTGCAGTATCAAATTCAGAATTGAAGAGGCATTTCTGGCAGTCCCCGCTCCATTCTGTGCCATCCTACCAGCTGAATAAACCACTTTTTCGGAAATAGAGATAATTAATAATTTGAGGTGATGGTGTGGCTACATCAGGGTTTTGTCATGTCACCAAGGTTGTTCAACGTGTATATGAATAGGGTCGTAAGGGAGATAAACGTGAGCACTAGGCAAAGATTTGAAGTTTATAAGTAAAAGCAGAGGAGATTGGAAGGTGAGGTAGTTGTTGTCTGCGGATGACACTGCGTTTGTGGCTGATTCGGAGGAGAGACGAGCTGTTGGTGGCTGAGTTTAAAAGGGTAAGGAAAAGGTTGAGAACAAATTTGGGCAAAAGTAGGGAGTTGAGATACAAGGAGTGAGATGGTAGGAGCTTGAAAATAAGGTTGAAGAGGGAAAGACCGGAGGAAGTGGAGAGTTTGAAATATTTGGGACTGCATGTGGCAGTGGATGGAGGAATGGATTTGTAGATCAATTTTAATGTAAAGAAGGCAAGGAAATGCTTGGGGGATGAAAGAAAAGATATGGATGTATGAGAGTGATTATAGCTATGGCATATTATGGAGCAGAGACTTGGAGTTTGAGGGAGGCAGAAAGAACCTAATCGTGTTTGAGAACAATTATTTAAAATCTATGGTAGGTGATGCAAGGATGGGTAGAGTGAGAAATGCGCAGGGGAGACAAAAAACAGAGGTGGATCTAAGAGTACTGAGGTAGTTTAAGCATACTGAAAGAATAAGTGAGGAAATACTACCAAAATGAGTATAGAAAGCAGAAATGGATGGAATGAACTTGAGAGGAAGACCAAAGCAGAGGTAGATGGACGATTTAATGGGAATATTGGATAGAAGAGGAATATTTGCAGAGCAAAGAAATGAGTGTAAAAGATAGGAGAGAATAAAGGAGATTGTAAAAGAATGGAGGAATGAGGCAGCCCGAAGGGATTTTCTTTTTGACTGTTATATATATATATTATATATATATGTATATATATCATATAATATATATCATATATATATGTATTTGTATATATATATATATATATATATATATATATATATATATGTGTGTGTGTGTGTGTGTGTGTGTGTGTGTGTGTGTGTGTGTGTGTGTGTGTGTGTGTGTGTGTGTGTGTGTGTGTGTGTGTGTGTGTGTGTGTGTGTGTGTGTGTGTGTGTGTGTGTGTGTGTGTGTGTGTGTGTGTGTGTGTGTGTGTGTGTGTGTGTGTGTGTGTGTGTGTGTGTGTGTGTGTGTGTGTGTGTGTGTGTGTGTGTGTGTGTGTTCACCTCGGGTCTGCTGCAGTCTCTGTCGAGACAGCCAGACACCACCCTACGGCAGTGAGCTCAGAGCTCATCATTTGCCGATCTCTGGGTAGGTCTGAGACCACTCACACACCACACACCGGGACAGCAAGGTCACAACTCCTTGACTAACGTCCCGTACCTGCTCACTGCTAGGTGAACAGGGGTTACACGTGAAAGGAGACAAACCCAACTTATCTCCGCCCGGCCGGTGTGTGTGTGTGTGTGTGTGTGTGTGTGTGTGTGTGTGTGTGTGTGTGTGTGTGTGTGTGTGTGTGTGTGTGTGTGTGTGTGTGTGTGTGTGTGTGTGTGTGTGTGTGTGTGTGTGTGTGTGTGTGTGTGTGTGTGTGTGTGTGTGTGTGTGTGTGTGTGCGTACATATACACTGAATGGTTCCCAGTGATCTCTTTTTTTTTTTTTTTTTTTTCACCACAAATCACTTTTAATTCCATACCATCGCAGTCGAGACTGAGAATCGCTCGATGGAGGCATTCGTTGGAAATTGAAACGTGGACGAGCCGAGGATTCGAACCCAGCTAGCCCGTAACAAAGTTACAGTCACTGTAACTTTGTTACGGGTTAGCTGGGTTCGAATCCTCGGCTAGTCCACGTTTCAATTTCCAACGGATGCCTCCATCGAGCGATCCTCATGGTTTACGTCACTGTAACTTTGTTACGGGTTAGCTGGGTTCGAATCCTCGGCTCGTCCACGTTGCAATTTCCAACGGATACCTCCATCGAGCGATTCTCAGTCTTGACTGCGATGGCATGGAATTAAAAGTGATTTGTGGTTGAATATATATATACATATATATATATATATATATTTATATATATACATATATATATATATATATATATATATATATATATATATACACACACACATATAAGACTTTTTGACCCATTGTCGGAGAATGAGATCAGATGGACAGAAAATATGTATATTTTAACCACTATCTGTGGTCTACTTCAGCATTCTGCTGATGAGGACCACAGATAATGGTCGAAATATACAGATTTTTTGTCCATCTTATCTCATTCTCCGACAGTGGGTCAAAAAAAGTTTCATTTTACAAATGTGCCACTACGTTATACCTTCCTAATATATATATATATATATATATATATATATATATATATATATATATATATATGTATATATATATATATGTATATATATATATATATATATACATACACATTGGATGAAAAAAGAAGTCACTGTATAATAAAGCAGTGGGAGTAAACTAATTCCAATTGTTGGACCCTGCTGTTGAAGTTGTGTCTTGTTGCAGTGTGGCGGGGTCAGGGATGACCATTCATCCAAGAGGTGTTCAGATGAACAGGATGGCTTTGGATGAGAGTGGGTTGTCTTAACTCGGACACCCTCGGTTAGAGTATGTGGGGTGGGGGTTCTCTCTTGAGATTATTATATAGAATATAATTTAGTGAAGTACCAACGCCTTTGTCACTGTCACTGTCACTGTCACTGTCACTGTCACTGTCACTGTCACTGTCACTGTCACTGTCACTGTCACTGTCACTGTCACTGTCGCTGTCGCTGTCACTGTCATTGTCACTGTCACTGTCATTGCCATTGCCATTGGCAGTGACATTGAAATTGATATTGATATTGCCATTGTCATTACTATTGCCATTACCATGGCCATTGGCATTGGTAACATCATTGCCATTATCAATGTTATTGCCATTGTCATTGTTATTGCTACTGTCATTGTCATTGCCAGTGTCGTTGTTATTGCCACTGTCACTATCATTGTCATTGTCGATTAAGTGAAGCGGCCTTGCTGTGGATGTACTGTGTCTTGCTACATTGCTTCTGACCCAGGGCAATGGGCGGGATGCAGGGATGACCCGTCATCCTCGAGGAGCTAAGAAAAGAGGGGGAAAGTGTGGTGGATGGGAGTGGAATGGGTGGGAGTAGGTACATGGCTTTGACTTGGCTACCTCCATTATAAGAGGGGAAAAGCCCTTGGTATATAGGTAGATTGTCATTGTCATTGTTATTATCATTGTCACTGCCATTGTCATTGTCGTTGTTAGCGTTATTTTCACACGGCAAATATCATTGTCATAATTTCTAAGGTGCCAGCCATAAGTACCTATATTTGATGGTCCTTGTGAACTGGGCGTTCACCTTTAAAATCTTTTTCGGGGTGCAGCCCCTGGGAAGTGGCATCCGGTCTCCTTACCGGGCCCAGGATCTTTCTATCAAATTCCGAGATTTTCACACCATTCTTTTTTCACGAAAGGAGGTTTAACAACCTGCAACTGGTTTCCTTCTCTTTCTTATACGAGCTAGAAAAGTTTATACAAATTCAACAAAAACAATAATCTTCCAGAGAGGTCTACGGTTATATCTAAGGATTGTTGCTGAATCCTGTGAATCTGCATGTTTCCAGTCAGTGAAAGCAGAAGCAATAACCATAATCTCACTTGGACGAAGGTGAAGGTCAAACTCTATGTGGAGGTACATGAGGTTTTGCTTGATATATACATGACTTTGAGTGACTCTAAAAACTCAAAGTAAAGTTCTCACCTTCAGTTAAGGATATATATTTCGTTTAATCAACATATAGTAATCTGCGTATAGCGTCATATGCTCTTGATCCTGACAGGACTGTTATAACTACCGCTGGGAGAGGTTTCATGTCCCTGGCACCCTATTTTATTTACTAGCATATTTGTCATTGCCATTGCCTGTGTCAATGTTACCGTTGACTCCATCATTTGTCGAATTCCACGTAAACTCGAATATGTCCTTTACATGTTTCTGTCTGGATAACACCGGATGATTTCACTCAGTAAAAGGCATAGTCGAGAAATTAATTCCTTCAATGATTGCAGCACCAAAAGTCCAAGAGACTCATATTTCACCAGAGGGAAAGAAATTAAATTTCCTGGCATTATCCTGACCCAAAGAGGAATGCAACCATATTAGAAATGAATGTGACTCAGCTTGGATGTTTGGTTCTAGCCAACATCATACAGTTTTATTCAGAATAATTCTGACAAAGTGAAGTCTAGATTGATCAAGGTTCCCATTTGTTCCGAATCTGCCCCTTCATTTGTTGTATTACCGATCTGAAGTGGGTTGAATATAGATAATATAGCTAAAGGATTATTCTGATCAAATCTCCACTAAAACTGATGAGCAATATAAGACGAGGAAGGTAGAAAGACTGTGATAGCCTGTGACCAACTGCCAGGGATATCCTTCACACGAACAAAATCGTCATCCATATTGAATGCTGTAAAGTCATATCAAAAGTTGTCCTGTTTGTGATTGAGTGAAGGAACGCAATTCAAGATGATAAGAACAGAATAATGGAGGCTAAGTGAACTTTAATGTGAAGTTCAAAGAGCAGGGGCAAATTCCGATGATTTCAAGTATTCAACTTAAGTTGAGGCGAAAGTTGATTTCAATCTTTAGAACAATGTTTGATATCAAAGACGACTTTTGCCAACTTGGCGTACCGAGACGCCGTAATGTCGTCGACGTTGGAAAGAGAAATATGTGACGATGACTCGCTAATATCACCAGAACACAAGCCAAGTTTTCCTTTACCACGTGAGTAGCATCAGGCTGATATACCAGTTCATTTTATTGGTAGGTAGTCTCTCTTTTTTAATTTATTTAATTTGAGATGAGAGAATAAAATTCACATTCATGAGCATTCGACTCCCTCACGTGGCCATAATACTCACTCCCTAATTATACGTTTAATGCAAAAAAGCGTATATTATATTATGATCCCATAACATGAGACCAACTACGAGTAATTGCAAGTGATGATTCTGTGAAATGGACGTATATAAATCTCGTCAACACCCACGCCACTATCTGGAGGTGGAACCCCGAAGGGCTGACGCTCGGTGTCTAAACTGGATCAATGATTTTCCTCTCTCATTTCTGACTGCACTTCTTCCACCTTTTTCAAATAAGGAGAGCTGACGACCTGTGACTCCTTTCTTGTAATTACTACAAGCCGGTGACAAAGAAGCAGTATCACACTAATACGATGAAGACGACGACCAACGTTACTTCCCAAACAGACTATGAGGGTTCGAAAACTAATGCCAACCAGTCAGTGAGATTTGACGCAATACTCGTTTATAATCATTACCATAACGTATTATGAATACAATGTGTGGTGAAATAAGATGAGTTCTAAGTTTCTACCAAGCCAAAAGTTTACCTTATTTTCCGTTCCTACCTTCGGACATAAACTTTATTCAAGCTTTTAGGGAATGGTGAAAGAACAGTGAGCCGTCATCGGCAAGACTCGTGGCCCTGAGGACAGTGGGTACACCACTTACCTACGAACAGTCTGTGTGTGAAAGAGAGCACCAACGAGGGAGACCAACGGCATGCACACCTTTATACCTGATAATTAGACATTACGAAAGTGCTCATGCAACGTATATAAGATCCTAACAAAATTTGATGTTACGCACACTTAAAATTTGACTGTAAGATACAACATATATATATATATATATATATATATATATATATATATATATATATATATATATGTGTGTGTGTGTGTGTGTGTGTGTGTATATATATACATATATATACACACACAAATGAAGTTCAGAGTGCGCTCAAAGAAGTATATCAAAAGTGAGCAAGCTCGAACAGCACAAATGAACTATGGGAAGAGTTATTTTCATAACATAAGAGTAGAGTTTGTTTATGAAAATTAAGCAAGACAGATATAACATGTAGAAAAAGAAGGCCTGTAAAATGCTGACAGCGTCTTTAGAAAAGGCTCCTCTTGAGACTGTATAGTATTGATTTCGACTGATGCAAGTAACTTAGGTACCAGACCTTCAATTGTCTTATCTGACCAAGGTGGCAACCATCCAGACATTCTTCTCGCTTCTCATGCCACAAGAAATCACTCTTTTTCTTTAGTTGTCAAACGTAAAGAATTGGTCTTTCTGGTCTTGCAAAGCTCGGTATGTCGAGATACGGAGTAACAATTGATAGGGATTTCATCCATACAAAATATTGTGGTTAAATACTTCTGACATCTTGATCCAAGCAGAAAGTAATCATGTTGTGTTACATCAACAACGCTCTTCTCAAGAACTCTTCAAAATTATATTTTTCTTTTTCATTTATCTAAGGTATGTTGTTTCCACTTGTGCACTGCAATGATATTATGAGAGAAATAAAGCCAAAAGGAAGAAGTGATCATAGAGTAATCATTGGAGGATCAGGAAAAGTAGACTTATTTTCTATAATTTTTGTTAACGAGCAATAGGCTGCGCCCGACCCCGCTACGCGAAGGCTCGGCCCTTCGGGCGAGCTCGCTTCGCTTGCAGGCGCCTTCAGCCAATCAGTTGTCTCCGTTGCCGTGACGTCATCGCTCTCAGCCAATCAGTTGCCTCCGTTGCCGTCACATCACCACTCTTTCAGCTAATCAGGGGCCGGAGAGGACGTGTTCTCTTGAAGGATTTCCAGTTTCCGGTCCGATTTAGATCGATACCAATAGGCATTATTTCATTAGTATATAGATATTCTGCATTTCAATAGTCACAACACGTTTTGGTGGTTTATGATATTGTCATAAAGTTCAAAATAGTATTGATGTTATTAGAAAATAACTTTAATTAAACCTATAAACTTAACTAACAGAAATTGTTTAATATAATACGACCTTAGTGGTGTATTCGAGCTGCCACTAAACGATTTTATTCAGTTAAGGGAAATTCCCTCACCTGTAGAATGATTAAAAACTACCTCAAACCCATCTCGATTAAACCTTTTGCTGTGCTTTACTATTTCCTTTGTTTGTTTGTTTGTTTGTTTGTTTGTTTGTCTGTTTGTTTGTTTGTTTGTTTGTTTGTTTGTTTGTTTGTTTGTTTGTTTGTTTGTTTGTTTGTTTGTTTGTTTGTTTGTTTGATTGCTTGCTTGCCTGTTTGCTTGTTTTTTCTATCTTCCACAAGGTGGGATTCCGGACCAATGAGATCTACTAGTGTGGTCTTGGCTGTCACCTTCTGAAACACAGGTTTTTCCCTTATGAAGCTGTCTAGCTTTTAAGTGGTATGCAGATGAGCAGCAATGTCCTGTTTCTGCTTGTCTCTTAGCCTGCTGCTGAAGAGCGCGAACGGCACTGCTACCTGTGTCAAGTACCACTTGTGATTTTCCATCTTCTGAAGAACTGCTTCAGCAACCTCTGGGTATGATCTCTTGTAACTCAACATGTCCTGGATGAGCTGAAGATTATTCACAGGAGCATCCGCAGCAAATGTTGACATCATCCACATTGGTGTGTAGAACAGTGCCAGGAAGATGTTGAGTCGTTCCAGCTTTGCAACAGTCTCTTCATCATACTCAAGTTGGTCACAAAACATCAGCACCTTCATGGAATACAAGTTCCTGATCATCCATTTGGCCTGATGAATAGTCCCTGGTCATATGAGGATGCCATGAAGTTTTTCTTTGCAATCCCTCTTCCTTTCCCTGAGCCATTGCTTCTGATCGTCAGGGGTGTCTGTTGGCAGTTTGCCCCACGCATCCTTGAACTGTTTGAACCAGGGATTCTCTAGACTCTTCACCTTGCCAAACAGCTTTTCCCAGACTGTTCTAACTAGCTCTTCCAGGATGTGGAGTTTGCACGCCAGGTAAAACACCTTAGCGCTCAGATTTTCCTCAAACAGTTTGGCAGCTCCCCTGTGTATTCCACTGTTACTGGATGTAGTGTCAAAAACAAGGGCAGTTATGACACCCGCAAGCCTCCTTGTCTCCAACAAGTCCATTTATGCCTCAGCTTGAGTTGTGCCTGTTGAGCTCTCGATGACAGGTGCCCTCAGCAACTTCCCTTCAGGATAGACAGGTGGTCCAGACACGAGCACAGCTAAAGTCTCTGAGGTGGTCCCAGGTTCACTGCCCAGGACGTCTCTGAGCATCTTCCCATCCCAGTGTAGAGCAGCAAGCTGGTGAAGGTCCTCACTAAACTCCGTCATGTAGCTCTGGCTGATGTTTTACATGGACAGCATTCTGTTACAATGTGCTGTTGATCTAGAAATGATTAACTTGTCCAGATCAGCCCCACCAGCTTTCAAGGTGCCAGAAACTAGGGCAGTAACTTGATTGTCAGACAAGCCAAGACGATCAGCTGTATTGCAGATGACATCACATTCCATGACTCTCCTGGGGAATGTCAAAGTCATTGTGTCTTCATGGTAAGAATATCCAGGATGAGGTTGCAGGTAATCCATATCCTCTGTGTTAACGTTGCTGTCACTGGAATCACCCCTAGGTAATGTCATCCACGTGAGTAACTGCCTCTTGTTCTGCTGCAGCTGCAAAATAATACAATGTGGTAAGCATGTAAAACTGCAAAATAATACAATGTGGTAAGCATGTAAAACTTCCAACTTGTTGTGATATTCAAAAGTATGATTAGTAAAAGTATGAAAGTATGATTACCTTGTTCTTGCCTCTGCAGTTGTTTCTCATTTCGGCCTACATGTTGCTGTGATCTTGTCTCTAAAATGTTGTCATGACCCGACATGCGTTCTTTCCTCTCAGTCCTCTGTTCCTGGTAGAATCTGATGTTATCGTCTTTCTTCTCCCTGGATAACAGTCTGTTGCTCTCTCTATCCTGGACAGCGTCTGGAGCTCCTATGTCGAACAGGCTGTCAAATTCCAAGACAAATGCACTCCTCCTTCTTCCGAAGTCACTTGCTCTTCCTTTGCTCTTCATCAGTGTTTTGTGTTTGTCGTGGAGTTTTACAAAGAACTATATGCAGTTCTCTCTGGTCATCGTCTTGATCCTAGCCATCTGCCAGAATGGGATGATAACTTCAACCATTTCATAGGCAAGGTCGAACCATGGGTTTCCCTGTATTTTATGGTAAACTTTGGAGATAAAGGAAGTACTGGAATGCTTGTCTGTTGGTGGGAAGCTGGGAACCACTGATGCAAGCTGAAGGGTATCCGACCAGGAAGGTTTCAATGAGAGATCTGGTGGACGGCCGACTTGATGCTTGCTTGTGGACTGCAGGTGGAGGTTCTGAGACATCAACTGTGCGTCCTCGTAGCTCCTTGCTTAATGCCATTGTGAAGTATCTTGTGGATAGTTTTCTGGATTTGGATCGAGTTTCTGTGCTGGCCTTGCTTTTATAAAGTTCATTATTGCCCAAAATCATTAACAGGTTTCTGTAAATATGAAATAAAATGCTGAAATTATGTATGACATTTGGTCTAAATCCATTTGAAATTGAAACATCCATAAAAAAAAACATGTCTCCAAGTTACCAAAAAAGTCAGAATCTTGAACAATTTCATATCTGTTAAAATTCAGGGAGGGAGCGAATTCATCAATTCTAATGGTTGATATATGTAGAGTAGATTCTGTTCTTTCATTTGGTACCTAATTTGTTGCTCTACCTTGAATAGATGGAAAATTATACGCAAAATATCCTTAGAAATGCCTCAGAATTGGCCCTTTTGGTAAGATAGCAAAAAAAAAAATCAGTCTCCATGCGGCAATGCTTCCATACATCCTAGATAATACTGGATGTAATTCTTAGTTTTTTCAGGTCAAAAATCATGGAAAAAAATTACGATAACGTATGAAAATATGAAAAAGTTGTTTCTTGAAAAGGTCTAACCCGAGGGCATTGATATAACCTCATTCTCACTGCTCCAAAGAATATCGGAGACGTTTCTTCTCTGCAAGAGTCGTCAAAATCTGGAACTCTTTTCCTTCATCGATCTCAGACTTGGACGACATTGGCACTCTTAAGGCAACACTGAAGACTGCTCTAGGTTCTTTGATATACAAGTATTATGACTAAGAAAAAGATCAAGCTTAAGTTACTTACAATGCACTTCTCAGCTGTATTTATTGACTGTCTACCTAGTTCAATATTCCATAGGCTGGCGCATTGGTAGTATCGACCTTTCTAGTCACCCCCTGCATAACGTCTATTCCATACATACATACATACATACATACATACATACATACATACATACATACATACATACATACATACATACACATATACATACATACATACATACATACATACATACATACATACAGTACATACATACCCACATGCATACATATATGCAAACATGCATAAACACATACATACATACATACATGCATACATGCATGCATTGCATACATACATACATACATACATACATACATACATACATACATACATGCATACATACATATATACATACATATTATATGCATATGTATGTATGTACGTACGTACATACATGCTTGCATGCACGCATACATACATGTATCTACATACATATTTGGACAAGATATCTATGAACTCTCAAAGCACTAATGGGAGCTTGAATAAATTACCAATGTCATGAAATACAATAAAAAGGTTAAACATATTGTAGGTATTGACTGGCAATTTCGCTCTGCTGATGAATAGACTTCAGACCTAAGGTATTATTTTTCTTGACTACCGAATGACTGGCAATATTATTATTATTATTATTATCATTATTATTATCATTATCATTATTGTGTATGTTTCTTAAGACAGATTGAACATTTTTAGAAGCTCCGCCATGGGATACGAACCCTGACCCGTGCGTCGAAAATCACGAGGCCAAGACGTTAGCAACCATGCTACGGTGATGGTTCAAAAGGACTGTACTAGTCCCCGACCACGCTTCACGTAACATTGGAAGATCTAATCTCAATTTCATCTAATCCCGTATTAGGCGAGCCTTCCGACAAGTTGTGTATGTTTCTTAAGACAGATTGAACATTTTTAGAAGCTCCGCATGGGATACGAACCCTGACCCGTGCGTCGAAAATCACGAGGCCAAGACGTTAGCAACCATGCTACGGTGATGGTTCAAAAGGACTGTACTAGTCCCCGACCACGCTTCACGTAACATTGGAAGATCTAATCTCAATTTCATCTAATCCCGTATTAGGCGAGCCTTCCGACAAGTTGTGTATGTTTCTTAAGACAGATTGAACATTTTTAGAAGCTCCGCCATGGGATACGAACCCTGACCCGTGCGTCGAAAATCACGAGGCCAAGACGTTAGCAACCATGCTACGGTGATGGTTCAAAAGGACTGTACTAGTCCCCGACCACGCTTCACGTAACATTGGAAGAT
>NC_134791.1:65546607-65626607 GCF_046742065.1 Oratosquilla oratoria
C
Organism: Oratosquilla oratoria; assembly: GCF_046742065.1. NCBI lineage: Eukaryota > Metazoa > Arthropoda > Malacostraca > Stomatopoda > Squillidae > Oratosquilla > Oratosquilla oratoria. Next base: position 65,546,609 of record NC_134791.1, read on the forward strand.
ACCTTCCCACTTCTTCTTCGCAGGTGGGAGCCATCGTTAATTTGGGCCCCTCAAGAGACCCATTGGAAATAGTGATAGGTTCCCCAAAGGAAGATTCAAAATTTAGTCTCAGACTTATGAGTCACACCAACTTCTACGATGTTTTTCAGTACCCTCTCCTGTTTCCCAATGGAGACGTCGGTCATTCTTGCACTATGAAAAAGCAACGCAAAGCAGACATCTGTTGTTCAAAACATGTTCCTGCAACATACAGTAGGCTAAGCCCTTGCATGTACTACGCCTCTCTTTACATGGAAAGAGAAGGTGTTTTCAATTATGTGACTAAAGGGGCCCGTCTTTTCCAACAATTTGTTGTGGATAATTACGTGAAAGTTGAGTCTGACAGGTTGTCTTTCATCGAACACAATCAACAGGAGCTGCGGAAAGAGCGCGCTGATATTCTTATAGGGGACGGGGATAACCGAAAGGCGGGTCAACGGGTGATTATCCCTGCTTCATTTGTTGGGAGCCCAAGATACATGAAAGCGCGGCAGCAAGACGCCTTGGCTTTTGTGTCGTCTTACGGGTCTCCAGACTTTTTTATCACCTTTACAATGAATCCTCATTGGGAAAAGTCGAAACAAGTCGTGGACGATCTGACAATTAAAAACGTGTTTGGGCGCGTTAAGGCACACCTACTGAGTGTTGAGTGGCAGAAAAGAGGTCTCCCTCATGTTCATATCCTTCTTTGAATGGAACGCCACGTTACTGCCGATTTCGTCTCTAGGGTGATATCAGCTCAGATACCTGACAAAAATAAAGAGCCGCGCTTATATGAGATTGTGACAACGAACATGATACACGGCCCCTGTAGAGGCTTCGACGAGCCCCAACTATGTTGTCAAGGAAAGTACGGTTCCAAATCATTGTGTGAAAAGGGTTTTCCGAAAGTGTGCAGGGGTGACATGTACTTTGGGAACAACGGGTACCCTCTGTATCGAAGGAGAGCAGTAGGTGAAGGAGGCCACTCTTTCGAGAAAAAAGTAAAGGGAGAGAAAATCAAAGTTGACAATTCATGGGTTGTCCCCTACAGCCCGTACCTATGTTTAAAGTATAACGCGCACATAAATGTTGAGTGCTCAAATTCTATAAAGTGCATAGCCTACGTTACCAAGTACGTCAACAAAGGATGTGACCGCATTCTGTTTTCGAAAACGAAAGAAGGGGAAGATGTTAATGAAGTGAGAAAAATCCAGGAGGCAAGATTCGTCAATGCGAATGAGGCGTCGTGGAAGATTTTCAAATTTGCGATTCACAGAAGTCACCCCCCTGTGGTAACTCTTGATTTGCATCTAGAAGGAGAGAACGCGGTATTTTTCAAGGAGAACGCGTCTAAGGAGGAGATCGATAGAAAAATCTCTAAAGACACTCATTTGACAGCTTTCTTCAAACTGTGTGCGCGAAACGAATTTGCAGCAGGCCTATATTATAATCAGCTTCCCAACCACTTTGTTTTTAATAACACTAGCAGTGTTTGGGAAGAAAGAAAGACGACAGCATCTTCTCTGGGAAGGATATGTGCTGTCACAAATGAAACTGTCGAGCTCTTCTATTTGAGACTACTTTTAACACACGTAAAGGGGCCTACGTCTTACGAGGATCTTCGGACATTTGAAGGGGTGATCTACCCCTCTTACAGAGAAGCCGTTAAAGCGATGGGACTCCTAAACGACGAAGAAACTTGGAAGAAAACTATATTGGAAATCATTAACCACACTAATGACCCCAATCAGTTGCGAGCTACTTATGCGAGCATGCTGGTGTTTTCGGAATTAGAGGACCAGTCAGGTATCTGGGAAGAGACCAAAGATTTGTTCGCCAGTGACTTCCTGCAGCGCCAAAAAGCGACGGAATACAACGATGAAATTTACCTTGACGCTCTAGACGATATCCAGGAACATGTGTGGAACTACGGAGGGGGCTCTATCACCCAATATGGGCTACCACTTTCAAGATGTGGCGAGAAAACATCAATGGAAACTATCATCAAAGATGCTATCGAACGTCATTTAGAAAGTAACCTTTTGATAAATGATAGCCAGCATGGTTTCACACGGAAACGTTCTTGCGTGACTAACTTACTCGAATTCTACAACATAGTTATCTTGAATTATGACAAAAGAAACAATATAGATTTAATATATCTAGACTTTGTAAAAGCTGTTGATACCGTCCCACACGAAAGACTACTCTAAATTAGCTTTGCACGGAGTAAGTGGTAGCCTATTAGGTTGGACTAGTAATTGGTTGAATGGTCGAAAACAGAGAGTTGTTTTAAATGGAAAAACTTCTAGATGGAAAAATGTTACAAGTGGAGTTCCTCAGGGTTCCGTTCTTGGGCCACTTCTATTCATAGTATATATAAATGATATAGACCATGGACTAAAATCTACTGTAACCAAATTTGCTGATGATACAAAACTGTGCGGAAGTACAAATGATCACTTAAACCAATTAGACATTGAAGAAGATTTAGATGAATTACAACAATGGCCTGAAAAGTGGCTAATGAAATTTAACACAAGTAAATGCAAGGTAATGCACATAGCTAAAAATAACAGTAAGTACGATTACAAGTTATTTGGAAATTCGTTAACAAAAGTGGATAGTGAAAAAAATCTCGGCGTAATTATCAGTAACGACCTCAAATCATCTAAGCAGTGTATTTCAGCCTCTGAGAAAGCAAATAAGATTCTAGGACTGATTGCGCGATCTTTTGATTTCAAAAGTCCATCACTCATTAACAAGCTATATAAATCGTTAGTTCGTCCACATTTGGAATATGCTGTTTCCGTATGGTCACCGAATCTCATTAAAGACATTGACAGACTGGAAAAAGTACAACGGCGAGCCACAAAACTTATTCCAAATATCAAAAATAAATCATACGAAAATCGACTAAAACATGAATCTGTTTTCCCTAAAAAAGCGGAGTTTCATAGCTGACTTGATACAGGTATTTAAGATTCTAAAGGGGACTGACAACATCAAAACTGACAAAATTCTTATACTGAATGAGAATCAGACAAGAAACAATGGTCTCAAACTGTCCGGAAATAGATTCAATTTGGAAGTAGGTAGAAACAACTTTGCCAACCGTGTAGTTAATGAATGGAATAAACTTCCTGCACAGGTAGTTCAGTTCAAAGCTTTAAGAATCATTTAGATAAACACCTAAGCAAGATGCTGTAATGATTATAATTTATTTTATATTATTTGTTTTTGTTTTGTTGTAATTTGTCTGATTAATTTTCATTTATTATTAGTTATATGTCAATCTATTATTATTTACTATTTACCTGTTTGCTTATCATTTTACTATACCTATGCATATATTTATGTATTTTATTTGTTATTTACATTATTATAGTTTTTATTTATTATTTTATTATTATTATTTTTTTCGCATCCGACCTAGATATGGACCAAAAGGTCTCCTGTCGGCATGCTCCGCCTTTGTAATCCTTTGTAACATCATACGCCGAGAAAAGGCCTATAACAAAGAGAAGTTGACAGAAGAGGTGAAGGAGAAGTCTCTTCTTCTGAACAGCAAACAGAGACTCTGTTACGATACTGTGCTATTTCGCATCGAAAACGCCCAAAAGTACAGCCACAATGGGATATTCCTGGATGCTCCAGGTGGGACGGGAAAGTCTTTCGTGCTCAACATTTTACTGGATACTGTTCGTTCTCAGGGAAAAATTGCCTTGGCTGTCGCTTCATCGGGTATCGCCTCTACTGTTTTGCATGGAGGAAGAACTGCACATATCATGTTCAAGATCCCGTTAATGGATTACAACGAAGTGTGCGCCTGTAGCATCAAGAAAAACTCAGAGTTGGCGAAGCTCCTATCAATGACGTCTCTAATAGTCTGGGATGAAGTTGTGATGGCAAATGCCTTCGGGACATTTTGGGTGTTCCAGGAAGGTTTATGAGGGGGATAGTCTTTGTCTGTGCGGGGGATTTTCGTCAAAGCCTCCCAATTATAAGAGGGGGAGGAATGAATGATGAGCTCGAATACTGTATAAAGTCCGGTTATTTCTGGGACGACCTTTTAAAGTTGGAACTAACACGTAACGTGAGACTCAAGGCAGATGACGCAGAGAACAAGATATTTGCGAAAAATCTATTGGCTCTGGGGAGAGGGGAGAGTGGACCCGTAAAACTTCCCGAGAAGTTTGGGATTGTCGTTGAGACCCGTAAAGAGTTAGTGGACAAAGTCTATGATAATTTAGAGGAAAATCACCTGAATGCTTCATATTTCGAGAAGAGGGCTATCATTTCCCCCACAAACGATGATGTCGACAGGATAAACTTGATGGTCTACGATAAGTCTGAAGAACCAGAGAAAGTGTACATGAGTGTTGATACTGCAATGGAAGAAGTATCGGACATTCAGACATCGGTTTTCAATGCCATAACGAGCCCCTCTCTCCCTCTTCACATGTTGAGACTGAAAGTAGGAAGTGTCATCATGGTTATGAGGAATATATGCCCTCCCAAGTTGTGTAAATGGGTCCAGAGTAATAGTGACTAATCTTCAAAAAAATATCATAGTCGGAAAGATCTTAGGTGGTACACACAGGGGTGAACAGGTTTTACTCCCGAGAATTACTCTGGAGTCTACTGATACCACTATACCATTCAAGCGGAAACAATTCCCTGTTAACCTTAGTTATGCGATGACGATAAACAAATCTCAGGGGCAGACATTTGATAGGTGTGGAATATTGCTTGACTCTGTACAGAGCTTTGCCCACGGACAACTTATGTCGCCTGCTCAAGAGTTACAAGCTGGAATTCTCTCATCATATACACAGGTTGGGAAAAAGTGAACGACGATTTCAGGATGAAACTACCACGCAATTGCGTGTATAAAGAACTTTTCGTTGAGTCTTTCAGAAGAAGATAAACCTCCTGAAGCGGTCGTAGTTTCTGACGACCAAGAAGTTGCTTTGGCCGAAGAAGAGCCTGACCAAAGCATTGTCGAGATACCCAAAGAAGTGTACACGATCTCAGAAGAGGAAGCCGTAGATATGTTGCTGCCCGCGTCGTACGATTTGTGCTACGAAAGAGAAGAAGAGGTCGACCCTGCCTCCAGTTTCTCTATCTCTATCAAGGAGGAGTTGGAAGAGAAAATCGAGGAAGTTAACCAAAAAATAGAAGAGGTCAAAAAGATGCTAAAAGAGAACAGAGATACCACCACTGAGAGCAACAAGAGGTGCAGCGACGACGACGAGGGAGAATCTCCTACTAAGAAGTAGTGCCGGCGGCTTTAAGTTGAAGAAGAAGTTAAAGATGACTAAAAAAACACATGATTTTTATCACTCATATTTTATTTTGACCTTTTACAAATGTATAGCAAGAGGGCGTAGCCCTAGGGCGCGAAGCGCCGCAGGCCAAGCACCCACGGCGTAGCCGTGGCTGACGCAGCCAGGTGCTTGTGTTTATTTATTTATCTATTTGTTTATTTATGTATTTATTTACTTATTTTTTCACCAATACATTTGTTCATTTATTTATCTATTTATCTAGTTAGCTAGCTATTAATTTATTGATTTAATTATTGATTTATCCATTTACCTATTTTCTTATCTATTTATTTTATTACTCAGTTATTTATTAATAAAAAAAAATCATTTAGTTATGTGCTTCTTTCTGTATTTATCTATTTATTCATTTATCTTTCTATTCATTTATTTATCTATTTATCTATTCATTTGTGTATTCATTTATTTATTAATTCATTTGTTTATTTATCTATTCATTCATTTACTTATCGTTTGTTTTTGCTTATTTACGCATTTGCTTATCTGTTTATTCATTTATTTATTAATTTATTCAATAGCTTATTCATTTATACATTTATTTGTTTATTAATTTATTTATATACTTATTAACTTATTTCATTTTGTTGATGAATTCATTTACTTATATATCTATTCATTCATTCACTCCTTTATTTGTTTGTATTCTTTTTTTTTTGTATTTGCTCATTTATTTATTTATTTACCTATTAATTTGTTTATTCATTTATATATATATATATATATATATATGTATATATATATACATATAGACATATATATATACATATATATATATATATATATATATATATGTATATATATATATTTATTAATTTACTTATCTATTCATGTTTTTATTTATCTATTTGTCCTTTTATTTATCTATTCATTTGTTCATTTATGGATTGATTGATTTATTTATCTATCTATTTATTTGTTCATTTATTTATTCCTAACATAATGATGATTTCATTGGTGATTTCCTTCCAACTTAAGGTTATCTGTACAATTTGATATTATATATAGCCCTACAGCTTCAATCAGATAACTGAAATAATTGTTATCATATATACATACATATATACATACATACATACATACATACATACATACATACATACATACATACATACATACATACATACATACATACATACATACACCAAAGGCTTTCTTTCCCCTTACACAGAAGGTAGCCAAAAAACAAAGGCATAGAAACCACTCCCACCCATTCCATCCCCTTCATACTCCACTCCCATCTACCCTCTTTCCTCCCTCTTATCTTGGCACCTCGTGGATGACGGATCATCCCTACATCTTGTCTACTGCTCTGGGTCAGAAGCAGTGTCGCAAGACACAGCACATCCACAACAAGGCCACTTCATTAATTCGGCGACCCCCTTATCCGTCCCCTCATGTAGAAAATGAGAAGATGGGGAGAAATCCCTTCGAGCTGCGTCAATTTATTTATTATACATACCCCCTCACCCCCATCCCCCATCCACTCCCCCCTCATGCATCACAGCATCATCCATACACAACCATTCTCCATTGACCCCTATCTTCAGTCCTCTCCCGTCCTTCCTCAACCGACATTCCCCTCTTTTCCAATGCCCCTTTTACCCCATCCATCCATCTCATCCTAGGTCACCCCCTCATATTCACTCCTTCCACCTCTGCCTTCCACACCTCTTTTACTAATCTTTCTTCACTCATTCTTTCCATGTGTCCAAACCATCCCAATACTCTTTCAATCTCCTCTTAGCATCCATTCCCACCCAGATGTCTATTTCTCATTACACTTTTTAATCCACCAAGGCATTTACTCGTTTCTCTCAATATACATTCTACCTCCACTACCACTCTTCCCTTTCCTGCCACATTCGCACCCAAGTATCTAAAACTATCCACTTCCTTCAGTCTCTCTCTCCATTAATACTCACTTCCAGTCTGCTGCCACTTTCTCCCCTTGTACATCTCATCACTTTACTTTTGCCCACATTTATTTTCAACTTCCTTCTTTCGCACACCTTCCCAAACCCTTTGACTAACTTCCTCAATCCCTCCTCTGGTCCTGCTACAAGCGCAGTGTCGTCCGCAAACAACAACTGGCTTATTTCCCACTTTTCTCCATTTTCTTTAACCATCTCCAATCCCTGGCCCACTACCCTTGCATTCATCTCTCGCACCACCCCCATCCATGTATAAATTGAACAGCCAGGCGACATAACACATCCCTGACGAGGTCCCACCTTTACTTCAAACTACTCACTCTCTCAATTTCTAATCCTAACGCAAGCACTACTACTCTCGTAAAAACTCTTGACTAGTCTTAACAACTTTCCTCCTATCCCATATATCTGCAATACCTCCCACAGTGCCTTACTGTCTACCCTGTCATATGCTTTTCCTAGATCCATACGTGCCCAAAATACATCCTTACCTTTTCCTATAGCTTTCTCACATATCTGTCTTACCCCAAAAATCTGATCTACGCAACACCTACCTGTCTTAAACCCACACTGTTCCTCACCAATTACTCTCTCTGTTCCTCTCCTAATCCGTTCAATGAAAACACTTTCATAAGCCTTCCCAACTACACTTAACAAACTGATCCCTCTGAAACTACTACACTCACACTTGTCCCCCTTCCCCTTATAAAGTGGAGCTATACAGGCACTCCTCCAGTCCTCCGGCACTCTACCCTCTCTTAAATAAACATTAAATAAACTCACCAGTCAGTCCACCATCATTGTACCTCCTTTTTTAGACATTCTGCATGGCATCCATCCAACCAAGGTACCTTACCTGCTCTCATCATCTTAATAGCTGCCTTTACCTCATCTTTCCTTATTTCTCCTCCATTTTCCTCACTCATTACGGTCTTTTTCTTAGCGCTTCCCACTACAACTAACCTTCCCTCCCTATCCTCCTTCACATTTAGCATCTTCCTGAAATACTCTGTCCACCTTCCTCTCACTGCCTTCTCTTCCATTATCATCTCTCCATCTGCACCTTTTATCTTTTTTCTCTACTTGAGTTACCTCCTCTTCCTCTCTTAATTTCTTTCCAAAACATTTTTTATTACTTTCAAAATTTTCTGTCATACTCTTACCCCATTTCACGCCTGCTCTCCTCTTTGCCTCCTTTATCTTATGCTTCTTTCTCTTCAAAGGATTACAAAGGCAAAGCATGCCGACAGGAGACCTTTTGATCCATATCTAGGTCGGATGCAAAAAAAAAATAATAATAATAATAATATTAATAATAAATTAAAACTATAACAATGTAAATAACAATTAAAATGCATAAATAAATGCATTGGTATAGTTGAATAACAAACAAACAGGTAAATAGTAAATGATAATAAATTGACATATAACTAATAATAAATGAAAATCAGACAGACAAATTATAACAAAACAAAAACAAATAATATAACATAAATTATAATAATTACAGCATCTTACTTAGGTATTTATCTAAATGATTCTTAAAGCTTCGAACTGAACTACCTTGCACTACCTGTGCAGGAAGTTTATTCCATTCATTAACTACACGGTTGGCAAAGTTGTTTCTACCTACTTCCAAATTGAATCTATTTCCGGACAGTTTGAGACCATTGTTTCTTGTCTGATTCTCATTCAATGTGAAAATTTGGTCACTTTTGATGTTGTCAATTCCCTTTAAAATCTTAAAGACCTGTATCAAGTCACCTCTGAGTCGACGCTTTTTTAGGGAAAACAGATTCATGTGCTTAAGTCGATTTTCGTATGATTTATTTTTGATATTTGGAATCAGTTTTGTGGCTCGCCGTTGTACTTTTTCCAGTCTGTCAATGTCTTTAATGAGATTCGGTGACCATACGGAAACAGCATATTCCAAATGTGGACGAACTAACGATTTATATAGCTTGTTAATGAGTGATGGACTTTTGAAATCAAAAGATCGCGCAATCAATCCCAGAATCTTATTTGCTGTCTCAGAGGCTGAAATACACTGCTTGGATGATTTGAGGTCGTTACTGATAATTACGCCGAGATCTTTTTCACTATCCACTTTTGTTAACGAATTTCCAAATAACTTGTAATCGTACTTACTGTTATTTTTACCTATGTGCATTACCTTGCATTTACTTGTATTAAATTTCATTAGCCACTTTTCAGACCATTGCTGTAATTTATCTAAATCTTCTTGAATATCTAATTGGTTTGAGTGATCATTTGCCACTCCGCACAGTTTTGTATCATCAGCAAATTTGGAAACAGTAGATTTTAGTCCATGGTCTATATCATTTATATATACTATGAATAGAAGTGGTACTTTGTACCTCTCATATGATTCCCTCGTCCTAATTTGTAGCCAATCTATGAATGCCTGCTCCTTCTCTTCTACACCCTTCTCTGCTTCCTCATCCCACCACCCTTCCTTCTATTTCCTCCCACCCTCCTTGTTCCACACACCATCTTTGCACACCTTATGACTCCCTCTTTGAACCATCCCATTTCTCTTCCACTCCTTGTTCTACTCTATCCTTCCCTCCCTCCCACCCCTCTCTCAGCTTCTTCTTGTACTCCTTCTCCTTTTCTTTCTCACTTAAGCAGTTCACTCTAAGTACCTCCCTACCTTCTGTCCTTTTCCTCCTTCTCCACCTATTATCCACTCTCAACTTACCTTCCACCAAAAATGATCTGATATTCCCCCACTCTCTCCCCTTAGAACATGTACATCTTTAACTCTTCCTACTATACTCCTGATTACCACTAAATAGTCCATTAACCCATTCAACTCCGATGACAAGATGTCTTGTCATTTGGTCAAATAAAACAAAAAATCATAATAAAACAACAAAATGTTTGATGATCAAACAGCACCAGAAAAATATGACGTCATCAGTCCTCCTCGAAGAGGAGGACTGATGACGTCATATTTTTCTGGTGCTGTTTGATCATCAAACATTTTGTTGTTTTATTATGATTTTTTGTTTTATTTGACCAAATGACAAGACATCTTGTCATCGGAGTTGAATGGGTTAACGCTCTATCTACCACCCTTCCATCCACCGCCCACTCCCATGTGTACTTATGCTTGACTTTCATCTTAAACACTGTATTTGCTATCATCATCTCTCTTTCGAGACACATCTCCACCATCAACTCTCCACTACGATTTTTTCCTGGAACTCCATACTTTCCAATCGCTCCGTCTATTGGTTCATTTCCTACCCTAATATTAAGGTCTCCCAACACCACTACATTGACATTTCTCCCTAATCTCTCTATGCACTCATTTAAATCCATCCAAAAATCCTCCCTTTCCTCTACGCTCTTCTCACTACCAGGCCCATACTCACTTATAAAAACCCATATCTCCCTTCCCGGTTTCACCTTCATCTACATTAACCTTGAAGAAACCTCCTTCCACTCCACTATACGCTTACCTATCTCTTTACTTACTAGTATAGCCACCCCTTCTCTCCCTCGTCCTCTATTCACTCCTGAGAACCTCCAAACTACACTCCCAAACTCACACTTGTCCCTCCCTTTCAACTTAGTTTCATTCAATGCCAACATATTCATCTTTTCTTCTCACAAACATACTGCCTTTCTCTTCCCTTTTATTCTTATCTGTACCACATCCACGCACTTTAAAAGACCCAAATCTTGGGGTACTGGTTGGAAAACTTCTCGACCATCTTATGCCCTTTTTTTTTTTTTTTTTTTTTTTTTTTTTTTTTTTTTTTTTTTTTTTTTTTTTTTTTTTTTTTTTTTTTTTTTTTTTTTTTTTTTTTTTTTTTTTTTAGGAATGTCCCCTGTGTGGCTACAGGTAGCAGGATTCCTAGTCCTATCCCCGTCCTTTTTTTTCGCCTCATACGACTCAGGTGGGAAGACTTGGTGGCAGCATTCTTTTCCCCCCACCACAGAGTAGGCGAGAAAAGGAAATGAATATTCAGAGAAATGGCACAGGACAGTAACAAGGAGTGGGGGGAAAGCATAAGGGATGGACAGTCGCAGTATAATAATAATTATTATCAATCGAGATTATAACTGGGGGGGGTTCACCGCTTCACGACAAAACCATTACCCACAATTTCATTGGGAATGACCTCAAGCAGCCGGCCATCTTTTTCATGCTAAAATGCTTACGGCAGGATCGATCGACTTGTTCCAGCATCCCTTTTCATTTCATTCACCTCGGATGACGTTCATAAATCATGTTGGTAACAGACTTTGACTCCAACTGAGCAGTTTTTAATCTGATACGAAATCATAATTATAATCATAATCATAACCTTAATCATAGTTTTTAGCAGTTTTTAATCTGATACGAAAACATAATCATAATCATAACCTTATAATTTTTCGAGGTCACTTGGCACTAAAGACACCGAGACTCTTCTTCAAGCCAGCCTTCTTAATCCTTCAGCACAAATATCGATAACGCCAAATGCTCTGACGGAACGAGACCATAGCAACATTACCATGTCAACCTTACGAAGGATCTCCTAGAATTACCCATTACTGTTATGCACTACACTACCAAGGTATGTAAAGCTTTTCAAGACCTTTATGTCCTCGTCAGGTACATGGGCAGGTTGAACTCTATCATCCAGTAAACCCCTACGTACATTGAAGTTCCAGTGGTCTCGCCTACCCGTGCCGTGACTCAAGGACGGAAACCAAGACCTCTAACGAAAAATAATTAACGTTAGTATTGCAAATAGATCTTATGCAATGAAATTAGGTAACAATTTTGTCCATTACACAGCCCATGCAGGTATTGAAAAGTACTTAAGTGAGAATGCATCCCTGACTCACTTCTGAAATAACAAGAAAAAACCCTGGCATATCTCCTCCATACTTCACAGTACTCTGTTCCAGAGTATAGGCCAAACGGATACCGAGATCCCAGAGTATTCCACGATAAATTAAATTAAATTTCTTCTTGAGATTTCTGGAGGTTTTGCAGAAGAAACAAAACCTTTCCCAGCATCAGATAGGCGACCACCTTACCCGGCAAATTGAGCAATAGGGCAGTTCTTGCAGTCCTCTCGGTCCCCTTTCTTCCTCCAAATATGGATGACCAGCTCCCTTTTCTAGTCAAATGAAACAATAACGGACTGCCAAACGACAAACAGCAACCCAAAGACAATAGTTTCTACTCCGCGCTAACGTTGCAGGTGCTAGTTGCATTTTCACTATCCATTTTACAGCTTCTATCCTCACTCAGATTGGACAGCGTTTCATCCGTTGGTGGACCTGCTGCCTCACCTAAATACCGGCTAGGGGAAGCTATCCATTCAAAGATTCAACTATGTACAAATACTCAAATTACTCGGCCAAAGTGGGTACTACACTCATACAAGTCTGATATTAGTTGCCCATCAACTGTTTAAATAGTGATCACCTGAGTTACAGATATAGAGCAGAACTTTTTCAGAGCTTGATAGTCAAGTATTTGTATTGAAATAACCCTCGATATCCTCAAGAATTCTCATTGTCTGACACGAAACCACACCACTCCTTGACTCTAGACTCTATCTAAAACACTCAGCGGTTGCTTTCAGTTCTATATTTGACAGTATTACATGTTTTTTCAGTCCTTAAGGGCAACTTCAAATCGGTTAGAACATAAGAACATAAGAATGAAGGAGACTGCAAGAAACCATAAGGCTTACACTAGGCAGTTCTATGTCCATTACCACCTGTCATTTCCATCCATAAAGTTGTCTAACTGTTTCTTAAAACAACCTATAGTTTCAGCGGTCACATGGTTATTAAGTCTATTCCATTCGTTGACCACCCTATTAGTAAACCAATTCTTGCCTATTTCCTTCTTAAATCTAAATTTCTCCAGTTTAAATCCATTACTACGAGCCCTGCCCTGTTGTCTTAATATGATGATCTTGGTTGTGTCACCCCTTGATCCACTTAAACACCTCCATTAGATCACTCCGCACTGCGTCTTTCCAGAGAGTGTAATTTAAGGTGCCTAAGCCTCTCTTCATAAGGTAAAATTTTGAGCCCATGTATCATTTTGGTCATTCTCCTCTGTACTGATTCTGGTGAATTGATGTCCATTCTAAAAGACGGAAACCAAAACTGTACCACATAGTCAAGGATGGGTCTAACTATTGCTAGGTAGAGTTTGATAATTACCTCTGCACTTCTATTCGTAACCTAATGCTGTATTAGCTTTATTCCTGGCGCTAATGCACTGTTTCCTGTTATCTAAGCTATATCTATTTTCGGGATTGTGTAGCCCTACATTTAACACGCTGCACTTTGAAATATCGAAGTTCATTTGCCATTTCACCGACCATGTGAATAATTTGTTAAGATCATCCTGCAGAATATCGGCGTCGTCTCCTGACCTAATCAGGCGTCCTATTTGAGTGTCATTCACAAAATTACTAACATCACTATTAATTCCAGCAATGGTCTGAAAAGTGGCTAATGAAATTTAACATAAGTAAATGTAAGGTTATGCACATAGGTAAAAATAACAGTAAGTACGATTACAAGTTATTTGGAAATTCGTTAACAAAAGTGGATAGTGAAAAGGATCTCGGCGTAATTATCAGTAACGATCTCAAATCATCTAAGCAGTGTATTTTAGCCTCTGAGAAAGCAAATAAGATTCTAGGACTGATTGCGCGATCTTTTGACTTCAAAAGTTCATATCTCATTAACAAGCTATATAAATCACTAGTTCGTCCACATTTGGAATATGCTGTTTCCGTATGGCCACCGAATCTCATTAAAGACATTGATAGATTGGAGAAAGTATAACGGCGAGCCACAAAACTGATTCCAGATATAAGAAATAAATCATACGAAAATCGACTAAAACATATGAATCTGTTTTCCATAAAAAAAAAAAAATAAAAAAAAAATAAAAAAAATCAGAGGTAACTTGATACAGATCTTTAACATTCTAAAGGAAATTGACAGCATCAAAAGTCACAACAAATTTTACACTGAGTGAGAATCCGACAAGAAATACTGTAATGGTCTCAAACTGTCAGGAAATGTATTTAATTTGGAAGTGGGAAGAGACAACTTAACCAACCGTGTAGTTAATGAATGAAACAAACTTCCTGCAGAGGCAGTGCAATTTAGTTCAGTTTGAAGCTTTAAGATTCGTTTAGATAAACACCTAAGCATGATGCTGTAATGACTGCCATTTATTTTATATTATTTATTTATTTGTTTGCTATTGTTTGTTTATTCATTATTATTTGCTTGATTTTTATCTATTATTAGAAATTTCGATTTACTATTATCTACTATTTATCTGTTTGTTTATCATTTAACTATACCTATGTATTTATTTATTTGTTATTATTTACATTATTATAATTTTTATTTTTCTTTAATTTAATTATCATTATTACACTTTTTCCGCATCCGAACTACTTATGGACCAAAAGGTCGCCTGTCGGCATGCTCCGCCTTTGTAACCCTTTGTAATCCTTTGTCCAAGTCGTTTATGTACATAATGAACAATAAGGGACCCAAAACCGAGCCCTGGGGGACCCCACTAGAAACATCCCCCCCCCACCTGGATTTTACATGATTTATGGTGACCCGCTGTTTTTTGTCATTGATCCAGGCTCTAATCCATTCTAACACATTTCCTCCTATGCCATGGGTTTGCTTTTATTTAGTAGTCTCTGGTGGGGTACCTTGTCGTAACTATCATTGTTATCTGACGCCTTATATACTTAAGTGTAAAAGGATAGAAGATTAGTCACACATGACTTACCCTTGGAGAAACCATGCTGTGTGTCACGAATCAAATTATGTCTCTCGAGGTGTTCTCTGAGTCTATTAACCATTACTGACTAAAACATTTTACCTACAACTGACGTCAAACTGATTGGCCTGTAGTTGCATATAGACGATTTATCTCCCTTCATAAAAACAGGAACAAAGTTTGCCTGCCCCCAAATTTTCACTCTTTAAGCACTCTCGGAATTATTTCTTCTGGACACCTGGATTTTTGTAGCTTTAAGTCTTTCACTCTGCTTGACTACTTCTACCTTATTAATGTTGATATTAGATAGTCTACTTTGAGAATAAACACCTTGTGAGATCGAAACCTTTATTGGTACTACGTTTCGCTTGTTACAGCTTTTTCAAGTACAGACATGACACACACTCTGAGCACATATAAGCCAACAGGGAAGGAACTGGCACTCAAAATAATGGAAGGGCGGGAACCAACAAAAGATCCAGCTAGGAGGCTTATCCTTCCAGCCAGCAGCGTCACCGCCACCCTCACCCGGACACTTGGGCGTTGCAACATTCAGGTAGTGGGCCAGTCCAGCAGAACTATCAAAGAGCTCTCAAGAAGGAGTGACAGCCAGGACGAGATGTGGGGAAAAACGCTGGTGTCTACCGCATACCCTGTGCTGGATGTGATAAAGTATACATCGGCGAGACCTCCCGTGACCTGAAGACCCGGATCCGGGAGCATCGCTACGATTCCCGGAACAACATCACCACCAACGCCTGTGTTATCCACCGGAACACCAACGACCACCTGATGGATTGGGATAACGCAGAACTTCTGTTTAGTGAACCAGACAGGATGAGGAGAAAATGCCTCGAAGCGGCCGCCATTCAAAGCTTCAAAACCATTGAGCAGAACAGAGGCATGTTTAACATCGCCCCTCCTATCATCCATCTGTTACCCGCATTAAATAAATGTATGAAATGTCCCCCTTAGTCCACTTCAACAAACTGTCCGAAATGTCCTCCTTTGTCTCCACCAAGTCCCACCCGTCCCCCTCCTCCCCCTCCACCTACCACCCACCCCTCCCTGATACCTCTCCCAGTTCCTTCCCTGTTGGCTTATATGTGCTCAGAGTGTGTGTCATGTCTGTACTTGAAAAAGCTGTAACAAGCGAAACGTAGTACCAATAAAGGTTTCGATCTCACAAGGTGTTTATTCTCACAGTCTTGTCGGCTTTTGCCATTGTGATTCATAGTCTACTTTCTTCATCCCCACTGAAAATCGGATCGCAGTCAGGTACCTCATCTATCCTCTCCTTAGTAAACACCGAGAGAAAATATTTGTTAAGCGCCTCACTCATTTTTCCTCCGATTCTATCATGACATTTTCGCCATTTTTAACTGGGCCTATCCTTTCCTTGTTATTATCTCTGTTTTTTACAATATTGTTTATCCTGGTGCCGGTACTGTAAGCAATTTCTTACCCCGCTTTAGTGATATTGTAAAAAACAGAGGCAATAACAAGGCCAAAGCAGAATAGAACAGCGTAGTTTATAAAATACCGTGCAAAAGCTGTCCCATTAGTTATTACGGAGAGACTGACAGAGGGATTGCCAAGAGGACATCTGAGCACAAAAGTGACGTCAGAGCCCACCGAACTTCTAATTCTTTAGTGGTCCACCTTAACAACTTTGGCCACCTACCAGACTGGGAGAAAACAGAGATAATGCATAGAAGTTTACCCAAGAAAGAAAGAAGGACAATTGAGGCAGCCTACATCAGTTTGCATCCATGTAACAACCACCGTGATGGATTTGTCAAGTTAGCGAGGATAGCAAGCCACTTGGTTCTTCGCGAGGCCGAGCGGAGGTGTGGGAGGAGCGACGGTGATCGGGGAGGAACGGGATAAGCTGGGAGTACAGCTGTTATTTTATTTCTTTGTGTACACTCTTAAGAGGTCCTTCTTGGGCGAAACGTCAGTAATAAAACTACAACGGTTTTTGACGTTTACCTCACCACCCTTCCACTCAATATCAAATCTCTTTACGCATGCTTTACCTCGCAGAACTGTTGTTTTATACCCCTAAGCCCACGCATCATCCTTGGGTTTTTCCAGAAGAAATTCTGACACACGGCTTGAGTGCTGCAATCACAATTCTATGATTGGTCACGAAGAAATATGCACTGCAATAAAATTTACATTTCTGTAGGATTCTCCGACGAATACTAAATTGGATGTCATCGATCTATTAATATAGACACCTTATGAGAACTGAGCCTTTATTTGTACGACGTTTCGCTTGTTACAGTTTCTTCAAGTACATAATCGTAATACACATGACTGAGAATAAATAAGAGGAACAGGGGGAACGAGGGTAGGGAGGGAGGAAGGTAGGTAGGGAGGGGAAAAGGGGGGTCACTGAATACTAGGAAAGGTTAAGGAGATGGTGTGATCGATTTCCTTTGCCACACCTACGACTTTATGATACTAAGTTCATCGTCAGGATTCTTGTCTCTGGAATCAGAATACATCAGTCCTCAGCCTTCTGAAAGGGAGAATTGGAAGTGTCCCTGTGTCCAGAGATATGGGACCAAATGCATATTTTATAGCCAGTTCCGTCAGTGCCAGTGACAGTAGTGAATCCGCTCGAAACAAATGTGTCCGCGGGAGGCACTAGTCGACTATAGATAAGCTTGGCAAAGAACATCTTTTCAAGTTAATATGCCTCGGTAGGAACGTATAATGCAGTAAGTAATCTAAGGCCCAAATTGTGCTTCAGCCTCACCAGCAACAACCAAAGAAACCACTACGACGGGACAGTAGTCGAATGGCTATCCCTACGACTAACCACTCCTCTCCCGATGCTGGCCCCGTTGTTGTATAACCCTCACTATTGATCTCACCACTACTTGATCTCACCTCAATAAAATAGCATGGTGCTACTCTAAATAGAATATAGAATGTGGCCACAGGTTACTATTCTCTTCTGTACCGGATGACACTTTTCCTTTTATTGTGGCTGCTGCCAGGCTCTTTATCCATATCTGTGGTAACCCCTCGATAACAAATATGTGAAGAAAAGCGATGGAATGCGCATGACAAACCGCCTCCTACAATTTGTCGGTCCTGCAAACTCAGGAAGCGTGGAGGATAGGCCTACGCATACTTTAACGTCTTCCTTGTTCCCATCTTACTTTACTCTTATTTCTTTTTATTATCTACACATTTCCAAGTTTCATCCAATCTATTGCATACTTACTCTTCCTTCCTTCCTTCCTTCTTTATTCTTCCATCCATCCATTCTTGACTCTGTTTGATCCTTCTTTGCTTTTGGCATCCTTCCTAACCATCCCGTTCCTTTCTCTATTTCTTTCTCACCATTCTCCTCCTGTCTCCCTGTATTCTTGTCCTCTCTCTTTACTTCTTTCCTATTCTTAGCAGCGGCACCGCATCCTCACTTTTTTCTATTTACTCTTTCTCTTACTCCTGCCTCATTCCATCCCTCTTCCCTCTATTGCCTTTCTCGTGCTTTCTCTTTTTGTTTGTTTTTCACTTTCTTCTTACATTTTCTTTCCTTCACTTGTTGTTTCTCTTGCTATTAGGTCTCCTCCTCCCATCGTCCCAACAAGCTTCTTCTAACATTTAATTTTCCTTCTTCCCATCTCACTTATCCCAAATTCCTTTCTTGCGCCTGTTTCTTCCGCCCCCTTCCCATTATCTTTCTCCTTGATATTAATTTCTCTATTGTCCTCTCCCTTCTTCTCCCCAGTGCTCTCCATTTTTTTACACATGCCTTCTTTCCCTTCCCTCTTCAATATTTTCCCTCTCATTTGAATCCCTTTCCTATTTCACTACTAATTTCTTCTTTTTCTCCCTCTGCTCCCCCCTTCTCCCTAGCCCCATTCTTCTTCCTCCCTCGAATTCCTACCCCTGCCGGCAACATCATGTCTACAACCGAGTTTGATAAATCACCGTGCCCATTAACTCCGGCAACCTACGATTTGACAATGGTTAACACACCACACGAGACTCCCGCAGCTAAACACTGCCCGGTTGGCGCCTTTCTTGGTAAGTTGCGCGGTTTTTTTTTTTGTTTGTGTGTGTGTGTGTGTGTGTGTGTGTGTGTGTGTGTGTGTGTGTGTGTGTGTGTGTGTGTGTGTGTGTGTGTGTGTGTGTGTGTGTGTGTGTGTGTGTGTGTTCACCTCGGATCTGCTGCAGTCTCTGTCGAGACAGCCAGACACCACCCTACGGCAGTGAGCTCAGAGCTCATTATTTGCCGATCTCTGGGTAGGTCTGAGACCACTCACACACCACACACCGGGACAGCAAGGTCACAACTCCTTGACTAACGTCCCGTACCTACTCACTGCTAGGTGAACAGGGGTTACAAGTGAAAGGAGACAAACCCAACTTATCTCCGCCCGGCCGGGGAATCGAACCCCGGTTCTCTGGCTTGTGAGGCCAGTGCTTTACCAATCCGCCACCGAGCCGTGTGTGTGTGTGTGTGTGTGTGTGTGTGTGTGTGTGTGTGTGTGTGTGTGTGTGTGTGTGTGTGTGTGTGTGTGTGTGTGTGTGTGTGTGTGTGTGTGTGTGTGTGTGAGCGAGCCAGCCACACTTTGTTTGAAATCACCTTTTTCCTCTCGCTTTCTGTTTGCTTGTGAGCTTTCAGGTACCCTCATATTCTCTCTCTCTCTCTCTCTCTCTCTCTCTCTCTCTCTCTCTCTCTCTCTCTCTCTCTCTCTCTCTCTCTCTCTCTGTCTATCTATCTATCTATCTATCTATCTATCAAGTTATCCAGCTATCTAGCTATCCATCCATCTCTCTCTCTCTCTCTCTCTCTCTCTCTCTCTCTCTCTCTCTCTCTCTCTCTCTCTCTCTCTCTCTCTCTCTCTCTCTCTCTCTCTCTCTCTCTCTCTCTCTATCATCTTCCTTGACCATATGTACCTGTGGCAGTCCTTCTAGAGTTCTCGAAGAACTGTCCCCCAAATATTCGACTCTTCGTTATCAATGCTACCGAAGGAGTACCTCCGAGTTGAATGAGATAGCCTAGTAGCGGACAGAACAGAAGGTTAGGAACCATAAGGTACGGAGAAAGCTCAGCGAAACAGTTTTATCTTCAGTGCAACAGAAGTGGTACCATGGGGAGATAGCCTGGTGGCAGCCAGGATAAGAACAAAAGCGAAGCACGATGCAGATGGTCTTCAAGCTTCTCCTACCTAATACTTCATCAAGGAATCCCCCAATCCACCCTCCCCGCTATCGTGAATTAGATTTGTATTATGTCTGGTGGGAAAGGTCATGGACATATCAGATCCCAGCGTTCTTTGGTAACAGACTTAAAATGGAAATATTTACTCCGCTGCCAGCATATGCATGGAGCTTGTGAGGGTGACCCGAGTTCGTCTGGCCGCCTCATCCCGATAAGCTTACCCCAGCCAAGACCTGCCTTGTATCCACCGTTTTAGGTCCAAGCGCTGTTTGTTTTGGTCAGTGGTCGTAAATGCATGTAATTCAGCTTTCATGGTCTCCGTCGGAGGTGCCTGCATGCGTCATGGGTTCACGGGGGATGTGGATGAAGCAGAAGGTAGTTGAAGAGAGGGGATCGGTAGTGGACCAGGAGAAGAATAGATATAAGAGGAGGAAGATATAGAGAGGAATAAAAAGGGGGAGGAAAAGGAGGAGGAAGAAGCAAGGATGAAGAGGAGGAAAATGACGAGGAAGAGAAGGAAGAGAAAGAAGGGAGGAAGAGGAAGAAGAAGCAGGAAAACAAGGAGAAGTAAGAGGAATTGAAGAAAGAAGAAAAGGAAGAGGAAGAAGGGGAAGAGGAGGAGGAGGAAGAGGAGGAAGAGGAAGAGGGAGAAAAGCAAGAGGAGTAAGAGGAAGACCAG
Organism: Oratosquilla oratoria; assembly: GCF_046742065.1. Lineage (NCBI taxonomy): Eukaryota > Metazoa > Arthropoda > Malacostraca > Stomatopoda > Squillidae > Oratosquilla > Oratosquilla oratoria. The sequence goes on from NC_134791.1 coordinate 65,567,586, forward strand.
GAGGAAGGTAAGGAAGAAAAAAAGGATAGAAAGAAAGAAAAAGGAGGAGAAAGAGGAAGAAAAGGAGGAGGAGGAAGAGGAGGAAGAGAAGGAGGAGGAGAAGGAAGAGGAGCAGGAAGAGGAGCTGGAGGAGAGCAAGAAGACTGCAGGAGGAGGAGGAGAGGAGGAGAAAGAGGAAGAGGAGGAGGAGGAATAAGGAGAGGAAGAGGAGAGGGAGGAAGAGAAGGACGAGGAGGAGCAGGAGGGTAAGCAGGAAGAGGAACAGGAAGGTGAGCAGGAGGAGGAGAGGAGAAAAAGGAGAAGGAGGAAGGTGAGGAGGAACAGGGAGAGTAGGAGGAGAGGGAGAAAGAACAGGGAGAGGAGGAGGAAGAGGAAGAGAAGGAAGAGAAAGAGGAGAAAGAGAGAAAGGAGGGGGAAAGGGGGAATGAGGAGAAGGGGGCGGAGGAAGAGGAAGAAGAGGAACAGAAAAAGGAGAATGGGGAGGAGAATTAGGATGAGGAGGAAGAAGAGTAGGAGGGGGAACAAAGGTTGGGAAGGAGAAGGAAGAAGATGAGGAAGAAGAAAAATCGGAATAGTGACAGTAGAAGGTAGAGAAGGAGGAGGAGGGGAAAGAAAAATAAGAAGAGGCGGAAAAGAAGGTGAGAAAGGAAGAAGTGAAGAAGGAAGGAGGGACAATTGTAAGGGAAGAACATGGTGGAATGGAAGGACATGTTATAGAAAACGTGTACTCGAAGGGAGAAAACGCGAGAGAATCAAGAAAACTGGTGAGGAGAAAGATGAATGATAGAGTAAGGGAGTAGAAAGGAAAACATAAAAAGATAGGCTGTGAAGAAGTAAGATTTTTTCTGCTAATAAGCCGAAAAAACAGAAAAGATTTGTGGGGATGAAAATAAATAAGATGAATAAAGTAAAACATAAGGCATGAAAGGGGATTAAATGGAGGACAGTGAAATTTTAATCATAAATGCTTTATCACTACTGCATACAATAAAACTCAGTTGGGAGCCATAGGACTGAGTGGAAGAATTTATATACCGTCTCATATTGATAGGGTAAATGAAATACGAATATTTATCCCCACGATCTCTCTTTAGAATATACAAAAAGACAAAATAATTTAAAGATAGACAGAGGGCAAAGGAAAGAAACAAGCATGATTGAACAGGAGTGGAGAAAGTTAGGAAAACGAAAGAGAAACGAAGAAGGGAGGGAAGAGAGAAGGGAAATGAAGTGGAATGGGGGAGTGTAGCAAATATGAAGAGTTAAACACCAAGACTGGGAAAAAAAAAGTTCGGAAGTACTTATAACCTCCTTTGGAAAATATAAGTTCTAGGAGACGAACACATGAAGAATAGGAGGGATGAAGTATTGTCCTTTTTTTCTTTCTTTCTTTCTTTCTTTCTTTCTTTCTTTCGTTCTTTTGATTGAAGTATTGTCCTTTTTTTTTTTTTTTTTTTTTTTTTTTTTTTTTTTTTTTTTTTTTTTTTTTTTTTTTTTTTTTTTTTTTTTTAAATAGAGAATAGTCTCCGATCTGGACCGTAGGGATGCCATTAAAGTCTTCAAAATATTAACTGCATAAGATTTATACATTCAATATCCCATACGAAGAAGAGACTGGATATGAGAAGTAATGGAAGAGAAAGGGAAAAATAACAGCAATACGAAGGAAGGAAAGAGAGGAGAGAAGGAGACCAAAGTTACTAAGGAATAGATATGAAGGCGGAAAGAGGAAATAGGGAAAGATAAGGTTATGGAAGGAGTAGAAGAGATGCAGGAAGAATGAGCGTGTTTGTACATGATATTGTAAGAAGGGGAGGATTGGAAATAAAATGTTGGAGGGAAACGGAGCCGGAATGATGGACCATTGACATTTGGGACAGATATTCTTGTGTGATTATGAAGTTGTGCTTATTGCCTCTTCAATACGGGTCAAATTCTCGCGCGCAGCATCGGATGCCTCATGTAAGATGATTCGATGATGCATCGCAATACTTGCGTTATAGAATATAAAGTCACTGCTGATTTATTCGTTCTCTTTTACTTTGAGTAATAATAGATACAGAAAACGTGATTAAGTCAATTTACAGAATTCGTGGTTCACTCAGCTACAACTACAAAATAAATATAAGCAGAACGGCAACGCCGGCATCCAAATATAGCCACTCACCCCTCATGACGCCTAAGTAGACGTCGTCGTACAGAAGATGTTAATATGCTACCTTTTTCCCTCTGGCTTCTGAGTTTCTAAGCAACGATGGCGTCGACATGTTTAGTTGTGTGCACACGCACATGCACACATACACACACAGACAGACACACACACACACACACACACAAATATACACACACTCATACATACACAGACACACACACACTAATACACACTCACTGTATATAACATATATATATACATATATATATATATATATGTATATATAATATATATATATATATATATATATATATATATGAACATTTTTAGAAGCTCCGCCGTGGGATACGAACCCTGACCCGTGCGTCGAAAATCACGGGGCCAAGACGTTAGCAACTATGCTACGGTGATGGTACAAAAGGACTGTACTAGTCCCCGACCACGCTTCACGTGGTCGGGGACTAGTACAGTCCTTTTGTACCATCACCGTAGCATAGTTGCTAACGTCTTGGCCCCGTGATTTTCGACGCACGGGTCAGGGTTCGTATCCCACGGCGGAGCTTCTAAAAATGTTCAATCTGTCTTAAGAAAACATACACATTATATATATATACATACTCGTATATTAACAACCACAATGCACTTTAATTCTAAGCCATTAACATCGGGAGACCCAATGGGGCCACATGCAGAAATTGAAATGTGGTACTGCCGAGGACTCGAACTCAGCGATCACATGACAAGTGCCGTAGTAACTGACCAACCACGTTATCAAGAGAGATATATATTGAGCGCAAGTTTTCAATGTGGAGATGGGTTGAACGCAAAATTTCATGTAAGTGTAACTCCAGCATACAAATATATAACAAAACTTGCGCTCAATTTATATCTCTATTAATAGCGTAGTTGGTTAGTTACTACGGCACCTGTCATGTGATCGCTGAGTTCGAGTTCTCGGCAGCACCACATTTCAATTTCTGCATGTGGCCCCATTAGGTCTCCCAATGTTGATGGCTTAAAATTAAAGTGCATTGTGGTTGTTAGAATGTATCTCTAGTCACTGGGACCCATTCAGTGTTGTACAATATATATATGTATATATATATGTATATATATATATATATAGATAGATAGATATATATATATCTATATATATATATATAGATATATATATATGTACATATATATATATACATATAAATATATATATATATATTATATATATATATATATAAATATATATATAATATGCTTAAGTAACCACTAGGAAAAGTAAACTAACGAAGCAGAGCGTTTTCGTATAATTACATCTTCAGTGCAGATACAAAGAAGGAATTCCTTCTTTGTATCTGCACTGAAGATGTAATTATACGAAAGCCCTCTGCTTCGTTAGTTTACTTTTCCTAGTGGTTACCTACGCATTTGTGAACACACGCTCCTAGTGTTTTTATTGCATATATATATATATATATATATATATATATATATATATATATATATATATATATATATATATATATATATAAACTCAAATCAGCCATCCTGAGTCCACTGCTGAAAAAAGGCCTCCTTCATAGCATTCCATAATTCACACGACCGTGCCATCCCCTGCAAGGTCACTCCTGCAATCTTCTCGATGTCGTCTCTCCACCTTCTGTCTGGTCTCCTTCTTCTAAGCTTCCTATCTCGCGACGTCCACTCAGTAACACAATTGCTCCATCGCTCATCAGTCCTTCGCACCAACTTACCTGCCCAATTCCACTTCCTCTCTTTTACTGCCTCCACAATATCTTTCACTCTAGTCTGCTCTCTCACCCAACTTGCTCTTTTTCGGTCTCTCAGTGTTATTTCCATCATTGATCTCTCCATTCTTCTCTGTGCACTCCTTAGCTTTGTTTCCATCGCCCTTGTCAGCTTCCAAGTCTCACACCCGTAAATTATTGCTGGTAGAATTCATTGATTGTAAACTTTACGTTTCAAACATAAAGGTAGAGATCCTCTCAGGATTTTATCATACTTACCAAACACTTTCCAGCCATTTGAAATGCGCCCTTTTATTTCATTATTATGATCTTTCGTCACTTTCACCATTTGGCCTAAATAATTATACTCTTCAACTTCCTCAAGACTCTCATCATCAATTATAATCTCTTTGCTTTGAACTTTCGTGTTGAACATTACTTTGTTTTTTCTCTTATTCATTTTTAAACCTATTTTGAGACTTTCCTGGTTTAGATTGCTCAGCATAATTTGCAAGTTTTCTGCTCTTTCTGACATAAGAATGATGTGATCCGCAAATCTTAGGTGCTTCAAATATTTGCCTTAGTCTCCAAACCTTTTTTCTCCCAATTCAACCTTCTGTATCTTTATGTAGTCGAACTATAACGGTACCTTTCGCATAAATATTTTCTAAAACGCTTACGATCTGTTCGTTTGTACCCTGTTTGCGAATCTATTTTTAATTTCTAACTGAAATTTCTTATTATTATCCTTAACCTTTGCAAGGCTTATTTTCTTTTTTTAAAATAAGTTTATTTCTCTCTGCTCTGAAATTGAATTTAGCTGTGCAACCTACCATTCTATGGTCACTACCTATGTTGACTTTATTTATTACCGTAACATTGCTAACGCTTTTGCTCTCATCTCCTAATATGAAGTCTATTACGTCCATTTACGACCTACACGCTTTTGGAAGAAAGTGTTCATTATCCTCATATTGTAGTTCTCTGCAAAATTTACTAACGTCTCGCCTCTGTTATTTCTTTCATCTACACCAAACTTCCCAATGCACGTCTCATATCCCATCTTCTTCCCTACTTTAGCATTAAAGTCTATTACCAAAGTGTGCTTACTTTTTTCTTGATCCATTACTTGACTTAAATCATCATAGAAAGACTCAATTTCCTCGTCTGAACTCTGTGAAGTTGGTGCATAAACCAGAACTATTTTTAGAGTGTACCTTTTACACAGCGTAATCACAATCCAAGCTACCCTATCCGACAGACTACTGAATTTGACTACGTTACCAGCAACCTCTCGGTTGATCAAGAATCCTACTCCACTAGATCTTTCTTTGTCCTTACCTCAATAGTAGAACAGGTGGATGGTTTTTGATTACACTATTTCATTGTCCAATTTGTTCCAAGTGTCCACCACTCTATATGGAAAACTGTTTTTGTTTTTTTCAGATCTCTTCTTTAGCTATGTTTTTTTTCCATGTCCTCTTGTGCTTCTCTTGTCCCAGTTTAACAAGTCCTCTCTATCGAGTATTTCTGTGCCCTTCATAATTCTGTAGATGGTCAGTAGGTCACCTCTCTCTCTTCTTTGCTCCAGAGTCAGTAACTCCAGTTTAGCCAATCTCTCCTCATATAACAAGTATGCAAGTGCAGGTGCCATTTTTGTGGCTGTTCTTTGGATTCTTTCTATTTTCTTTAAATTCTTTTTGATACTGGGTGACCACAAAGTCACCGCATATTCTAGTCTAGGCCTTATCAGTGTGACTAATATTTTTTTTAATAACTTCTTCGTCCAAATATGTAAATGCCACTTTTATTGATATTAGCAAGTTGTAGGATTCTCCGACAATTTTGTTTGTCTGTTTGTCATAGGACAAGTCGTTTGAGATACTTACACCCAAATATTTTTCGGATCTCTCCTTCTTTACCTCCTTGGTATCAATTTTATGTTGTCCTGGTATTCTATTTTTGATTTTTCCAAACTCCATTATGCTACACTTCTTAATATTGAAGTCCACTTCCCATTTCTGACTCCAGTTCCATACTTTATTCAGGTCTTCCTGCAGTGATTCACAATCCTTTTCAGTTTTTACTTTCCTTAACAGTTTGGCATCGTCTGCAAAGAAGCTCATGTAACATTTCACATCACCATCCATGCCATTCACTGATCACCTCTTTCCAACCTGAATATTTTTCTCTGAGCACTACTCTCATCTTTCTACCAATCAAGAAGTCATACATCCATTTCAGTAGGTTTCTTTGTATTCTTCCTATATGTTCCTGTTTTTTTTTTTATAATTTTTTGTGTGGTACTTTGTCCAGGAAGGCACAATCGGCCCATCCATTCCTTTCTCGCACTATGTCTATTTATCTTGAGTAGAAACATATCAAGTTTGTCTGAACCCAAATTGTCTTGGGTTTATTATATTATTATCTTCCAGGTGTTTTACCCATCTATTCTTGATGCTTTTCTCACAAATTTTGGCTATAGTGCTTGTTAATGAGACTGGCCTGTAGTTAGTTGGTTCTTCCTTGTTTCCTCCTTTATATATTGGTATAATGTTAGCATTTTTCCAGTGATTATTCATGACTTCGGCCATTTCTAATTCTTCTGTGTATTCTATATTCCCTTGGCGTAGTTTCACCAATTCCTGTTTGTTTTTAAGTTTACCATTCACATATCGATAAAATAGCTTGGGTTGCTTTTTGTATTTATCTATAATATCCTTTTCATGGTTCCTTTTTTCCTCTCTTCTCACTTTAACATACTCATTTCTAAAGTTTATATAAACTTGTCATTTTCCATTTTCTTTTTTTAATCTTTTCTCCATCTTTTCCAAGCTCTGTCCCTTCTGTCTTTTGCCTCACTGCATCTTTTATTGAACCAGCATTTAATGTACACCATCTCTAGCTTCTGTCTTGGTACGTGCCTATTCACCCCTTCATTGTAATTATCCATCAAGATATCCCATTTCTCTTCCACTTTTGTCTCTTCCATGTAAATTTTCCCCAGTTTGCATTCTTGAAGAATTTCTTTAGTTTTGCAAAGTCCGTTTTGTTGTACATCAATCTTACTTTCCTATGCTTTTCATTTCTCTCCATGTATATTTCTTCCTTTAGTCCAGTCTCAATGAGTATATGGTCACTTTTTCCAATTGGTGTCTTGTATTTGATTTTATCCACAATTTCAGGTTCTGTTTTAAATATTAAATCTAGTTTCGACGGCTCCTCGTTATTTCTGTATCTGGTGTTTTCACTGACCTACTGAGTTATTGCATAATCCATGGTCATACCCAGTAGTGCATTACCCCACAAATCGTCTCCTCCTCGCACTGTCATGTTTTCCCAACAAATTTCTTCGCAATTGAATTCCCCCATAATTATCAGACTACCCCCGCCCATTAGTATCTCATTTAATGATTGCCTTGTATCTTCTAGCATTTTCGTATGCTCGTTCTCTTTCCAAGCGTTCGTTTTTGGGGGCACATAAGTCCCCACAAACTTTCTACTTTTCATGTTCTTGTCTTCGGCTTTTCTCATGATCAGTTCTATATTACCTTTACCCTCCGCTATTTTTGTCACATTCAAGTTTTTCTTGGCCAAGAACATGACTCCTCCTCCCTGTTTCTTGTCTCTGTTTTTAATCCAGTAATTGTATAGTTCATGTCCAACATCGATGGATGGTATTTCACCCCTTAGTTTAGTCTCCACAATTCCCATTATGTCTGGTTTTTCTTCTAGCAAGTAATCATTAAGTTCACTCAGTCCTAAAATTAATCCGTCGATGTTGGTATAGACCACTTTCAATTTTCTTCTTTCTCCATTTTTTTTTTTTTTTTCTTTGTCTTTGGTTGTTCACCCATTCTGATGAACCATTTCCTGTTTCATATTGATTACTTTCCAATAGAATTCCTTGCTTTCGGTCTCCGTTCTTTTCGCGTTTTTTTTTTTTTCATCTCTTATTGTCTTTTCTTTTTCTAATTCCTCAATACTCATTTCTCTTTTTATCCATATCTTATTGTACTTTTCACTCCTTGACAAGTTGCCTTATTTTTCAAATATGTCTTCTACTACCATTTGTGATCTTAGTTTTATCTTTAGGGGTCAATTTCTATCATGTGTGTGTGTGTGTGTGTGTGTGTGTGTGTGTGTGTGTGTGTGTGTGTGTGTGTGTGTGTGTGTGTGTGTGTGTGTGTGTGTGTGTGTGTGTGTGTGTGTGTGTGTGTGTGTGTGTGTGTGTGTGTGTGTGTATGTGTGTGTATTCACCTTGGTCTTTCACCTTGGTTTTTTGGATCGCGTGTTGAACTCGTGATCGACAGTTATTTCCCTCCAGAAGAGAGCTCAGAGCTCGTATGTCCGATCTATGGGTAATGCTATGACCTTACACTCACACACACACAACTCCCCGCCCACGAGAATTGGAGTAACGACTCGAAGCGCAGCGATACTAAAATAATTTCAGCCCTGGGCAGGATTCGAACCAGGTATCGCCGATACATCCGTACTGACAGTCTGAGTCTCTACCAACCGCGCCACCGAGAGAGAGAGAGAGAGAGAGAGAGAGAGAGAGAGAGAGAGAGAGAGAGAGAGAGAGAGTGAGAGAGAGAGAGTGTGTGTGTGTGTGTGTGTGTGTGTGTGTGTGTGTGTGTGTGTGTGTGTGTGTGTGTGTGTGTGTGTGTGTGTGTGTGTGTGTTTACCTAGTTGTATTATACGGGAATGGAGCTATGCTCGTGGTGACCCTTCTTTGTATCTCTCAGCATCAAGTTTTTTCTTAAAATCTTGAATAGTGTTTACACACACTGTTTCTTTGTCCAATTTGTTCCAAATATCTATCACTCTGTGTGGGGAGCTGTTTTTTTTTCAGATCTTTTCTGTAATTATCTTTTTTTATTTTATTTTCGTGTCCTCTCGTTTTTCCATTGTCCCATTTCAATAAGTCATTCTTATCTAAGATTTCCATTCCTTTCATTATTCTATAGATAGTAGGTCTCCTCTTTCCCTTCTTTATTCCAGAGTTGGTAATTCTAATTTGGACAGTCTTTGCTCATATGTCATTTCGGAAAGAGTTGGCGCTAGTTTTGTTGTTGCTCTTTGTATTCTTTCTATTCCTTTTACATTCTTTTTGGTACTGGGTGTCCATAGCGTTGATGCTTACTCAAGTTTTGGTCTTATTAGTGTAGTTAGAATTTTTCTTTTATAATTTCCTCGTCCAAATAAGCAAATGCCACTTTTATTGACCTCAATAAATTGTAGGTTTATCCGACTATTTTATTAATATGCTTATCCGGTGTCATATCCTTGCTGATTATCATTCCAAGATCTTTCTCCGAGTTTACTTTTTTACCTCTTCTTCACCAATTTTGTAATCTTTCGATATTCTGTTTTTACTTTTTCCACATTCCATTATACTACATTTTTTTATATTGAATTTTACTTCCCGCTTTTTAGTCCATTTCCAGATCTTGCCCAAGTCTTGTTGTAATGAGTTGCAGTCTTCCTCCTTTTTTACTTTCTTTGGTGTTTTTGCGTCATCTGCAAAGAAATTCATGTAATACTCTACTCCTTCATCCATGTCATTTATGTATATGGCAAACATGATCGGGGCAAGTACTGATCCCTGCGGGGCACCACTTATCACTTCTTCCCAGCTTGAGAACTTGTCTCTAATTACTACTCTCATTTTCCTCCCAGTCAGGAAGTCTTTCATCCATTCCAATAATTTTCCTCTGATACCACCTATTGACTCTATCTTCCTTATTAGTTTTGTGTGTGGTACCTTATCAAATGCCTTTTGTAGGTCCAGAAAGGCACCTTATCAAATGCCTTTTGTAGGTCCAGAAAGGCATCTCTCTCTTGTATTATATCTATCAATATCGAGTAGAAGCAGATCAAGTTTGTTGTACATGACCTTCCTTGTCTGAATCCAAATTGATTTGGATTCAGTATAGTTTTTTTCTTTCAAATGCTTAACCCATCTATTTTTGACGACTTTTTCACAAATTTTTGCTACTGTGCTTGTCTGTAGTTTGATGGGTCTTCTTTGTTTCCTCCCATATAAGTTGGTATGATATTTGCCTTCTTCCAGTCCTGTGGCACTCTTCCTTCTTTAAGTGAGAATGTAACTATATTGTAAATGTTGTCTGTTAATTCTTCCATTCATTCTTTCAGTATCCAATTTGCAATTCCGTCCGGACCATGTGATTTTCTGACATCAAGGGTTTTAATTTGGTCGCTGATTTCCTTCTGTGTTACGATTATTTCTTTCATTAAGGTAGATATATCTCTTTCTATTTCCTCACAGTTAGGTAAGTTTTCTATTGTGAATACTGATTTGAAATGGTTGTTCATGATTTCAGCCATTTCCAGTTCTTCTGTATATTTATTTTTACATTAGCGCAGTTTTTCTAATTCTTGTTTGTTCTTCAGTTTGCCATTTACATACCTGTAAAATAGTCTAGGTTCTTCCTTGCATTTTTTTTTTTTTTTATAGTTTCTCTTTTCATCTCTGCGTATTTTTACATACTCATTTCTTAGTTTGATGTACATTTGCCATTTGCTTGTTTTCTTGTCTCTTTTCCATTCTTTCCAAGCTTTGTCTCTATTATCCTTAGCTTCACTACACCTTTTGTTGTACCACCTTTTTATGTATGTACTTTCCATTTTTTGTTGTGGTACGTATTTATTTACTCCCTCATTATAGATTTTTTTAGTATATTCCATTTCTCTTCCATCCCTGTTTCTTCATTTAGGAATTTTTCCCAGTTCGCATTCCGAAAGAATATTTTGCGTTCCTCATTTTTTTTTTCTTTTTTTTTTTTTTTTACATTAGTCTTCCTATTCCATGTTTATCATTTTTGCTTTGATCTATTTGCTCTTTCAACTCCAATTCTATAAGTGCATGGTCACTTTTTCCTATCGGAGTTTTGTAATCAATTTTATCGACAATATCAGACTTTTATCGACATTCTCAGCTTTGAAGGTTCTTCACTACCTCTATATCAAGTATTTTCCCTAATCCACCGGGTCATTGTATATTTGATGGTCATGTCGAGCAGGACGTTGCCCCAGAGTTCCTCTCCCCCCTTCACTGTCATTTCTTCCCAACATATTTCTTTTGAATTAAAATTACCCATAATTACTGTATTTTCTCTGTCTTTCAGTATATTAGTTAATTCATATTTTGTATCTTCTAATAATTTGGAATTATCACTTTTTGTCCAGGATTGTGTTTTGGGGGGCACATACACCACTACAAATTTTCTACTCTTCATATGTTTGCTTTCAACTTGTATCATAATTGATTCTACAATATTTTTTCCTCAATTTATTTTTGTTACATTTAAATCTTCATTAGTCAAAATTAAAACTCCGCCACCCTGTTCATCCTTCCTATTCTTTGTCCAGCAGTTGTATAAACCTTGTCCCACAGTGTTGGGTGGTAGAGTATACTTTAATTTAGTTTCCACTATTCCCATTATGTCTGGTTTTTCTAAGGCCAGGTAATCGTTTAATTCGTTCATTCCTGAGGTTATTCCATCTATATTAGTATAAACTATTTTTAATTTCCTTTCTCCTCGTCTTTTTCTGTCTTCTTTGTTTCCATTTTCCTTATATACCATTTTCTCAGCCTCAGGTCCACCACTCTCCAAATATATATATATATATATATATATATATATATATATATATATATATATATATATATATATTTTTTTTTTTTTTTTTTTTTTTTCCCTAAGGTCTTTTTCTTTCTCTTTTTCTTCCTCACTCATTTCTTTTTTTATCCATATATTTTTGTAATGTTCACTATTTGCTAATTCGTTGTTCTGGATAGTATTTCCTATACAATTGTTTGAGATCTAAGCTTTACTTTCAGTGACCTGTATTGTTTTTCTTTAGAGTATCTGCCCATTCTATGGGTTTCCTCGATTTCCATATCCAAACCTAATTCTTCTGCTTGTAATTCTTTCAGAATTTCCTTAACGATCTCTTTCTCTTCCTTTTCCCTCTGATATCTAGGTACATCATACTTCTCCTTAATACCATAGATTACACTGCATCTTTTTTTATCCACTGTGTCTCTAACTAAGTTACCTTTTTCTTTAATTACTTAGATCACCGTTTCCTTGGTATTTTCTTTGACTTGGTGCTCCATTATTTTTTTAAGGGAAACTTTTTGACATTCCTGTTCAATTTTCCACTGCTTTCTTTCCTGTAAGTCATTTTCTTTTACTTTTTCTTCCACCTTTTCAGTCACTTCTTGCATTTGATTTATTATTTCCTTTTTTAATGCTTCATTTCTATTTATGTCTTCACTTTTTAACCTTTCATTTTCTCCCTTTAATTTATTTAATTCCTTTTTTAACTCATCTATCTCCCTATTATTCTCCTCATTGGCTTTCCTTAGCATAGATACTTCTTTGTACGTTATTTTGTACTCACTTTTGAGCTCTATTAATTCATCCAAAATGTCATTCTCGTATCTCTATTTCTCATTATATTTCTATATCTTGGTTCTCTATCCATTTCTAATCCTCTATGCATAATATTTCCTTCCCCTTCAAACCCCGAAAAGAAACCTCTTTCAAACCTTTGGTATTCCCTTGGTGTCTGGGCTAGACAAGTGTGTGTGTGTGTGTGTGTGTGTGTGTGTGTGTGTGTGTGTGTGTGTGTGTGTGTGTGTGTGTGTGTGTGTGTGTGTGTGTGTGTGTGTGTGTGTGTGTGTGTGTGTGTGTGTGTGTGTGTGTGTGTGTGTGTGTGTGTGTGTGTGTGTGTGTGTGTGTGTGTGCGTCTATGTGTATGTGCGTGTATGATGCCTTCCTGACGACGCTACCTGAAATCTAATAACAAAATACTTTTTAGCAATCGATCTCGCAAAAGGTAGGTCGAGCCCAGTCATTTTAAAAATTTCTTATGAGCAAATTTAGCATTCCTCTTGAGAAGTACTGCGCCCAGTTTAACCCTTTGCTGATTGGAATACTGTAACGTCATGAAATGCTCCTATGACAACACGATATATTTTTCTGTACTATGTCAGCTATGATGTTACCGTGCGATATGGTCCAGTCCTATAACAATAAAGTTGCTTATAATCACCATTCCACGATGTCTTGCAGGATTGTGTATGGGAAAAAATACTTTTATGTGTAAGTCATTTTTTCTAACGTTTTTTTACAAGATATAACAAAAATACTGCTTTTTATGCTTTCTGTTCAATGAATTTGCATGAGACAAAACTGAGAAGTGCACAAAGGAGATTAGAGATCAGTGGTGGGAATAACGCTGAAAGATAGGAAGAGGGCAAGTTGGGTGAGAGAGTAGACTGGAGTGAATGAAATTGCGGAGGCGACAAAAAGAGATGGAATGGAATTGGGTGGCAAAGATAGCGTGAAATAATGACGGGCGATGGAGCAAGTGATTTACTAAGTGAAGGCCATGATATAGGAAGCGTGCAAGAGGAAGACTAGACAGAAGGTGAAGAGATAATATAGAGAAGTTTGCAGGAGTGACGTGGCAGATGTTGGCACAGTCGTGTGAATCGTGGAATGTTATGAAAGAAGCCTTTATTCAGTAAAGAATTCGAAACTGCTGATTGGTTGACTGATTAACTGAGTCTGTATGATGATTATCTTTGTATCATTTATCGTCTTGGTGTCCTTTGAAAGATGATAATTTTCCTAACCAGTGGATTCATGCCCTTATTTCACCTGCCACTAAATAATGCAAAGGTGATTCCATCCCACCTGCAGAAACATTAATTAAGCATGCGACTGACTTGTATGACATTACCGTCATTTTTTTTTTCAATCAAATCAAAAGTATGAAACCACTTGACCAAGCTAGATGTACAATACATGTTCCAAGATTCTATTTCTCACGGATATACTACATCCCATCCAAAGACCATAACACCATACATGTTTACCTTAAACTGTTTGTTGGAAAACGATAAAAGTAAAGGACTGGACCAATATGTTTGTTTAATCGACAAAAAGAGGCACACCCCAATACAGGACATGATCAAAATAGTCATTCCGCTGCGTCTGAAACATCGATATATGACATTGAACTCGATGTTTGTCAATGTTTGCAGAGCTAAAGCAATACGTTAAACTAAGAGACAAATACTTATATTGACAAATGCACCGTCGCTGACATGAATATCACACTATATATACATACTCAAACATATATACATATATATACATATATATACATATGAGGAATTCGCTAGTGGACAGCGACATTAATCAGATAATTTTTATGACCATCGCGCAAGGATTCGAACCTGCGCTGTACATGACGACAAGAGGCCCGCCATGACTACCGCCTTAGACCGCTCGACCAACTGATACTTAAAATCGTACGAACTCAGAACACTTACTGGTTCTCGAGATTGTAAAAATGAGAATAGGGTTGCAGGTAGTGACCTTCTCAATCTCGAGAACCAGTAAGTGTTCTGAGTTCGTACGATTTTAAGTATCAGTTGGTCGAGCGGTCTAAGGCGGTAGTCATGGCGGGCCTCTTGTCGTCATGTACAGCGCAGGTTCGAATCCTTGCGCGATGGTCATAAAAATTATCTGATATATACATATATATATACATATATATATACATATATATATATATATATACAGTATGTATATATATTACATTTATCAACCACAATTCACTTTAATTCTAAGCCATCAACATCGAGACACTCGAGGAGGCATACATGCAGAAATTGAAACGTGGTACAGCCAAGGACTCCAACATGCGCTAGCACGCGACAAGTGATAGTGACAACCGATTGCGCCATCAAGAGAAATATGAGTTGAGCGCAACTTTTCTTATATATTTGTATGCTCGAGTTACATACACATACACGAAATTTTGGGTTCAACCCATCTCCACTATGATACTGGGTGTGTTGTATACTTACAAATTGTACTATCATAGTGGAGATGGGTTGAACGCAAAATTTCGTGTATGTATATGTAACTCGAGTATGCAAATATATAAGAAAAGCTGCGCTCGACTTATATCTCTCTTGATGGCGCAATCGGTTAAGACGCTATCACTTGTCACGTGCTAGCGCAAGTTCGAGTCCTTGGCTGTACCTCGTTTCAATTTCTGCATGTATGCCTCCTCGAGTGTCTCGATGTTGATGGCTCAGAATTAAAGTGAATCGTGGTTGATAAATATAATTGTTCACTGGGACCCATTCAGTATATATATATATATATATATATATATATATATATATATATATATATATATATATATATATATGTATGTATGTATATATATATATATCAAATCAGCCATCCTGAGTCCCCTGTTGAACAAAGGCCTCCTTCATAGCATTCCATGATTCACACGACCGCCCCATCCTCTGTCACGTCACCCCTGCAAACTTCTCGATCTCGTCTTTCCACCTTCTGTCTGGTCTCCCTCTTCCACGATTCCTATCTCGCGGCGTCCACCCAGTTACACACTTGCTCCATCGCTCATCTGTCGTTCGCACTAACTTACCTGCCCAATTCCACCTCCTCTATTTTACTGCTTCCACAATATCTTTCACTCTAGTCAGCTCTTTCACCCAACTTGCTCTCTTTCGGTCTCTTAGCGTTATTCCCATCATTGATCTCTCCATTCTTCTCTGTGCTGTCCTTAGTTTTGTTTCCATTGCCTTCGTTAGTTTCCAAGTCTCACACCCGTAGATTATTGCTGGCAGAATGCATTGATTGTAAACTTTACGTTTCAAACATAAAGGTAGAGAGCCTCTCAGGATCTTATTATACTTACCAAACACTTTCCAACCAATTGTAATGCGTCTTTTTATTTCATTATCATTATCTTTCGTCACTTTCACCATCTGGCCTAAATAATTATACTCTTCAACTTCCTCAAGACTCTCATCATCAATTACAATCTCTTTGCTTTGAACTTTCGTATTGAACATTACTTTGGTTTTACTTTTATTCATTTTTAAGCCTACTTTGACACTTCCCTTGTTTAGATCACTCAGCATATCTTGCAAGTCTTCTGCTCTTTCTGAAATAAGAATGATGTCATCCGCAAATCTTAGGTGGTTCAAATATTCGCCATTAATCTTTAAACCTTTCTTTTCCCAACTCAATCTTCTGAAAATCTCTTCCAAGCAAGCTGTAAATAGTTTCGGTGAAATTGTATCGCCTTGCTGTACTCCTTTCTCGATCTTGATCTTTTCTTTATCTTTATGTAGTCGAACTATAGCGGTACCTTTCGCATAAATCTTTTCTAAAAATTTTACGATCTGTTCGTTTGTACCCTGCTTGCGTAGCGAGTTTAGTATTGCTATTTGTTCTACCGAGTCAAAGACCTTCTCGTAATCTACAAAAGCTAAACACGGAGGTATATTGTATTCTGTCGTTTTCTCGATTAGTTGATTTATCGCCTGCAAATGGTCTAGGGTCGAATATCTGCTCCTAAAGCCTGCCTATTCTCTCGGTTGGTTTCCATCTAAAACTTGACTTAATCTATTTGTAAGGATCTTGGAGAATACTTTATATACATTTGATAGCAAGCTAATCGGTCGATAGTTACTAAGGTCCTTCTGGTCTCCTTTCTTATGAAGCAAAATCACTACAGCATTGCACCACGCATCAGGAATGCTTTCTTGACGTAAGCACTGGATTTACAACTCAGCTAATTTAATATGAACTAATTTACCTGCGTCTTTCAACAGATCTATCGATATACCATCTTCCCCTGGTGCTTTTCCTCGTTTCATAGTTTTTAGAGCAAATTCTACTTCTTCCTTTGTAATCTCTGGTACACTACTAACGTCTACACATGAATTTACTGATTCAACTACGGTCTTCGACGAATAAAGCTCTTGGTAAAATTCTTCTACTCTTTTTACCATTTTATCTCTACACTTAATTATTTCTCCATTTCTATTTTTCAAACATATCATTTGTTGTCTTCCTAAAGCATGTTTGTGCTCGGTCACTTTAATACTTTTACCCTTCAGAATAGTTTCCTCTATTTCATCCATGTTTCTCTCTCTTTTATTCTAAACTTTGCCTTTTGTTGATAAGCTGGTTTAGTTCTACTCTTTCTATTTCGTCTCTACTGCTTTTAATCTGCATGGCCCTTCTTCTTTTAATTAGGTCATTCGTAGCTTGGGAGTATTTGTTTTCTCTAATGTTTTTTTGTACTTCCTACTTTCTCTGCCGATTATCTAATGATATTCACTAAATTCAAATTAATACCTTCCACGGTGTCCTCATTAGTTCTTAGAGCTTCGAATCTATTTTTAATTTCTAACTGAAATTTCTTATTATTATCCTTAACCTTTGCAAGGCTTATTTTCTTTCTTAAGATTAGTTTATTTCTCTCGGCTCTGAAATTAAATTTAGCTGTGCAACCTACCATTCTATGGTCACTACCTATGTTGACTTTATTTATCACCGTAACATTGCTAACGCTTTTGCTCTCATCTCCTAATATAAAGTCTATTTCGTTCTTTGTTGCTTCATTTGGACTTCTCCACGTCCATTTACGACCTACACGCTTTTGGAAGAAAGTGTTCATTATCCTCATGTAATTCTCTGCAAAATTTACTAACATCTCGCCTCTGTCATTTCTTTCACCTACTCCAAACTTCCCAATGCACGTCTCATCACCCATCTTCTTCCCTACTTTAGCATTGAAATCGCCTATTACCAACGTGCATTTACTTTTTTCTTGATCCATTACCTGACTTAAATCATCATAGAAGGACTCAATTTCATCGTCTGAACTCTGTAAAGTTGGTGCATAAACCTGAACTATTTTTAGAGTGTACCTTTTACACAGCCTAATCACAATCCAAGCTACCCTGTCTGACAAACTATTGAATTTGACTACATTACCAGCAACCTCTCGGTTTATCAAGAATCCTACTCCACTAGATCTTTCTTTGTCCTTACCTCTGTAGTAGAACAGGTGGTGATCATCTTGTAATTGTATCAGCTTTTCTTCCGCTCTTCGGACTTCGCTCAGCCCTATGATATCCCACTTGATGTTGTCTAGTTCTTCCACTAAACTCTCCTGCCTATGATCTTCTGAGAGACTTCTTACGTTGTAAGTATAGCTTTTCATTTTCTTCATGTTGTTTAATGTCCAAGACTTGTCTTCTTTTTATCATGATTATTATTCTCTTAATAACACTATTTATTTTCAACATTATTTTTTTCTTATTATCATTATCATTATTATTATTATTATTATTATTATTACTATTGTCATTATCATTGTTATTTTTAATATCTAAAAATTTCATTATCATCATTTTTATTATTGTTATCATTATTAAGTATTTAAAAACTTTCATTTTTATTATCATTGTTGTTTTTATCATTATTTTTATCATCATTAAATAATTTAAAAAAATCATTTTTATTATCATTGTTGTTATTATCATTATTGTTACAATTACTATTAATATTTTCTTTGTTATTATTAGTGTTGTCATCATATTTACTTGTTAAACTTAATCATTATTATTACATTAGCCACAATGAATATGTAATGTTCACACTTGTCACCAACTATGGAAACACGGGGAGGTAGTGAGGTCTACCCCATGTATAAAATGCCCACAGCCTGTTTGTACACCATTCCTTTGATAAAGCACACCTGCGAAACTAGTCAGGAATAAACTCAAGACTAAGACTCCTGTGTTTCCTACTCCGCTTACATCAACCTGTCAGGATGTCTCAACAAATATATATATACATATATATATATATTTATATATAATATATATATATATAATATACATATATATATATATATATATATATATATATATAGATGTATACATATATGCAATAAAACACTAAGAATTTGTGTTCATAAATGTGTGAGTATCCACCATGAAAAATAAACTAACGAAGCAGAGCGCTTGCGGATAATTACATCTTCCGTGCTAATACAAAGAAGGAATTTCAAAGGGAAGAAACAAGGTACAGAATATATGACTGAGTGAGACATGGTGAAGAAGGAATTCGGAGAAGTAAAGGAAGTACACGTGACTTTTACTGCCGTTTTGGTGACCAACAAGTATGGGAAAATTATTCACAACTAATATATTTATATTACAATTTATCTATTTATTTATTTTTCTTGGCAAACATAACCATCTAAATTTTACAAACCCTGATGAAGATTAACATTTATTCCCTTACTAGGTTTGATCAAACTGCATTCAATTAAATTTCTTTCTGTAATCTTAGCGTTATTCCAGTCAACTGGGTGGTTAAAAATTTTCATGTGGTTGAATATACCGCTAGACTGGTTTCCCTCTCTAACGTATTTCTTGTATTGATTAATTCGTGTTTTGAGTGTTTTAGCAGTCTAACCAATATAAAACTGATCACGTGATTTACAAGGTATTTTCTACACACACCCTTTATCACTATTGATGGAATTATTTATGAGTAATTTTCTTACAGTAGTCTTACTGTTAAAAACTACATTAATGTTAAAACTACGCAATAAATTTTGAATTCTTTGGAGGTTCTATAGGTACGGCACGACTAACATGTTGTTTTTATTAAATGTTTGAATTGACCTAAGGTTGTAAAAGGTTCTTTTGACACACTTATAAGCTGTATCAAGAACATTTGTAGGGTACCGCAGCTTAGTACCAATATCATAAATACATCTTATTTCATCATCGATGTACTCTAGGGTGCAAATGCGTAAAAACCTAAGAAACATCGAGGAAAAAAACAGATCGTTTTACGCCATCAAGGTGGGGGGAATAATAGTGTATATATGAGCAAACATTGATAGGTTTGCGATATACACTAAACTTCAACCTACTTTCGAGGTGGTAGATATCACAATCAAGGAAAGGCAAAATCCCTTCATTCTCTATCTCCACCGTGAACTTAATAAAATTGACACAATTTTTAAGTTTAGATAAAAATCACTTACATTAACTTGAATGGGCCACAAACACAGGATGTCATCAATGTACCGCTGCCATATTCTAGTTTCAAAAAATTCCATATATAAATTACTCAGTACGGGGAAGAGAGGATTACCCATGCTCATGCCAAATTTCTGGGAATAAAATTGATCATTCAACTGAAACTTGCAGTCTTTAAAACACAATGTAATCAGTTCAGTTAAGGTGCCTGAGGGTAATGGTATATGTATATGTATGTATATATATATATATATATATATATATATATATATATATATATATGTGTGTGTGTGTGTGTGTGTGTGTGTGTGTGTGTGTGTGTGTGTGTGTGTGTGTGTGTGTGTGTGTGTGTGTGTGTGTGTGTGTGTGTGTGTGTATTACCTAGTTGTATTTACCTAGTTGTATTTTACGGGAAGGGGAGCTATGCTCGTGGTGTCCCGTCTTCATATCTCGTTTTATCTAAACTATTTTTAAATTCATGTATTGTTTTTGCACACACCACTTTCTCATCTAACTTGTTCCAACTGTCTATTACTCTGTGAGGAAAGCTGTTCTTTTTCAAATCTCTTCTATAGCTGTCTTTTTTTATTTTCTTTCCGTGTCCTCTTGTATTTCTGTCATCCCATTTTATCAGATTCTCTCTATCAGTAATTTCTATGCCTTTCATGATTCTGTAAATAGCTATCAAATCTCCTCTCTCTCTTCTTTGCTCTAGTGTCTGTAGTTCAAGTTTTTCTAGTCTCTCTTCATATGATAGTTTTGAGAGTGTTGGTGCCAATTTTGTAATTGCTCTTTGTATTCTTTCAAGTTTTTTTATACATTTTTTTGTACTTGGTGACCATATCGTTGTTGCATATTCCAATCTTGGTCTTATCAGGGTGATTAGGATTTTCTTCACCATTTCTTCATCTAGGTATGTAAATGCAACTTTGATTGTTCTTATTAAATTATAAGTTTCTCCAAAAATCTTATTTATATGTTTCTCAGGTGACATATTATTCATAACAATGACTCCCAGGTCCTTCTCATTTTCTACTTTTTTTATTCCTTCTTCTCCCAAATTATATGATCCTGTTATTCTGTTTTTGCTTTTTCCAAATTCCATTATACTACACTTTTTTGTATTGAACTCCATCTCCCACTTCCTACTCCATTCCTGTACTTTATTTAGATCTCTCTGTAGTGATTCACAATCTTCTTCAGTTTTCACTCTTTTCAGTAGTTTTGCATCATCTGCAAAGAAGCTCATATAGCTTTCAATTCCTTCATCCATATCATTAATATATATAGCAAACATTATTGGGGCCAGAACTGTTCCCTGCGGAACATCGCTTATTACTTCATCCCATTTTGAGTGCTGGTTTCTTATCACTACTCTCATTTTTCTTTCTTGCAAAAAGTCCTCCATCCAATTTAGTAGTTTGCCCTGTATTCCTCCTTCAGTTTCTAATTTCTTAAGCAACTTCTTATGTGGTACTTTGTCAAAAGCTTTCTTTAGATCTAAAAATGCACAGTCCGCCCATCCATCTCTTTCTTGTATTATATCTATTAGCCTTGAATAGAAACATATTAAATTGGTGACGTATGATCGTCCTTGTCTGAATCCAAATTGCCTTGGATTTAACACTTTGTTTTTTTCTAAATATTTTACCCATCTACTTTTGATAATTCTTTCACAAATTTTTGCTATTGTACTTGTTAGAGAGACTGGTCTATAGTTGGTAGGTTCTTCTTTATTTCCTCCTTTATATATAGGTACTATATTTGCTTTTTTCCAATCTTCTGGAACTTTTCCTTCTTTCAAGGAACTATTTAGTATGCTATGTATTTTGTCTGCCAGTTCATTCCTGCATTCTTTCAGTATCCAGTTTGCTATTTCATCTGGTCCATGCGATTTTCTGACATCAAGATTACTCAAGTGTGTTAATATTTCATTCTTTGTTACTTCTATTTCTTCCATAGGGTGTGTGTGTGTGTGTGTGTGTGTGTGTGTGTGTGTGTGTGTGTGTGTGTGTGTGTGTGTGTGTGTGTGTGTGTGTGTGTGTGTGTGTGTGTGTGTGTGTATTTACCTAGTTGTATTTACCTAGTTGTATTTTACGGGAAGGGGAGCTATGCTCGTGAGGTCCCGTCTTCATATCTCATTTTATCTAAACTATTTTTAAATTCATGTATTGTTTTTGCACACACCACTTTCTCATCTAACTTGTTCCAACTGTCTATTACTCTGTGAGGAAAGCTGTTCTTTTTCAAATCTCTTCTATAGCTGTCTTTTTTTATTTTCTTTCCGTGTCCTCTTGTATTTCTGTCATCCCATTTTATCAGATTCTCTCTATCAGTAATTTCTATGCCTTTCTCTCTCGTCTTTACTCTAGTGTCTGTAGTTCAAGTTTTTGTAGTCTCTCTTCATATGATAGTTTTGAGAGTGTTGGTGCCAATTTTGTAATTGCTCTTTGTATTCTTTCAAGTTTTTTTATACATTTTTTTGTACTTGGTGACCATATCGTTGCTGCATATTCCAATCTTGGTCTTATCAGGGTGGTTAGGATTTTCCTCACCATTTCTTCATCCAGGTATGTAAATGCCACTTTGATTGTTCTTATTAGATTATAAGTTTCTCCAAAAATCTTATTTATATGTTTCTCAGGTGACATATTATTCATAACAATGACTCCCAGGTCCTTCTCATTTTCTACTTTTTTTATTCCTTCTTCTCCCAAATTATATGATCCTGTTATTCTGTTTTTGCTTTTTCCAAATTCCATTATACTACACTTTTTTGTATTGAACTCCATCTCCCACTTCCTACTCCATTCCTGTGCTTTATTTAGATCTCTCTGTAGTGATTCACAATCTTCTTCAGTTTTCACTCTTTTCAGTAGTTTTGCATCATCTGCAAAGAAGCTCATATAGCTTTCAATTCCTTCATCCATATCATTAATATATATAGCAAACATTATTGGGGCCAGAACTGTTCCCTGCGGGACACCGCTTATTACTTCATTCCATTTTGAGTGCTGGTTTCTTATCACTACTCTCATTTTTCTTTCTTGCAAAAAGTCTTCCATCCAATTTAGCAATCTACCTTGTATTCCTCCTTCGGATTCTAATTTCTTAAGCAACTTCTTATGTGGTACTTTGTCAAAAGCTTTTTTTAGGTCTAGAAATGCACAATCAGCCCATCCATCTCTTTCTTGTATTATATCTATTAGCCTTGAATAGAAACATATTAAATTGGTGACGCATGATCGTCCTTGTCTGAATCCAAATTGCCTTGGATTTAGTACGTTGTTTTTTTCCAAGTATTTTACCCATCTACTTTTGATCATTCTTTCACAAATTTTTGCTATTGTACTTGTTAGAGAGACTGGTCTATAGTTGGTAGGTTCTTCTTTATTTCCTCCTTTATATATAGGTACTATATTTGCTTTTTTCCAATCTTCTGGAACTTTTCCTTCTTTCAAGGAACTGCTTATTATGCTATGTATTTTGTCTGCCAGTTCATTCCTGCATTCTTTCAGAATCCAGTTTGCTATTTCATCTGGTCCATGCGATTTTCTGACATCAAGATTACTCAAGTGTATCAATATTTCATTCTTTGATACTTCTATTTCTTCTATAGGGGGGACTTTCTCTTTCCATTCAATCTCTTCAAGTTGTATGTTCTCCCTTGTAAACACTGATTTAAAATGTTTGTTCATAATTTCTGCCATTTCCATTTCCTCAGTGTATTCAACTCCCCCTTGTCTTAATTTCTCCAAGTCCTGTTTGTTTTTCAGTTTATTGTTTACAAATCTGTAGAATAGTTTTGGTTGATCTTTACATTTTTCTATGACGTCTTTTTCATATTTTCTCTTTTCCTCTCTGCACGTTTGTACATATTCATTTCTATAACCGGTATATATTTTCCATTTTTCAGGTCTTCTGTCTTTTTTCCATCTGGTCCAGGCTTTGTCTCTTTTGTCTTTTAACTCCCTACAGCTTTTGTTGTACCAGCATTTTACATATTCTTTTTCTTGTTTTTGTCTTGGGACATACTTTTCCACTCCTTTTTGTAAATGTTTGTCAAAATATTCCATTTCTCTTCCACTGATGTTTCTTCTTTGTATATTTCTTCCCAGTTTTCTTGTTGAAAGAATTCCCTTATTTTATCAAAGTTTGTTTTTTCATACATCATTCTTCCTTTTCTATATTGTTCATTTCTTTTCATATATTTTTCTTCATTAAGTTCCAGTTCAATCAATATGTGGTCACTTTTACCTATTGGTGTTTTATATTCAATCTTGTCCACTATTCTAGGTTCAGATGTAATTAATAAGTCTAGTCTCGATGGTTCTTCTTCATTTCTATACCTAGTGTTCTCCTGTATCCATTGTGTCATTGTGTGGTCAATAATCATCTCAAGTAGAGCGTTTCCCCATGAGTCGTCTCCACCCTTTACTGTCATTTCTTCCCAGCAGATTTCTTTGCAATTAAAGTCGCCCATCATAACTATTCTTCCTCCAACTTCCATTATTTTATTTAATGTTATCTTTGTGTCCTCTAACATACTTTTATGTTCACTCTCCTCCCATGAGGCTGTTTTTGGAGGCACATAATTTATCACAAACTTTCTGCTCTTCTTATCTCTGTCTTCCACTTCTATCATAATCATCTCTACTGTATTCTTTCCATATATGACACCTTTCACGTTTATATCCTTCTTAGTCAGGAACATAACTCCACCCCCTTGCTTTTTCTCTCTGTTTCTAATCCAATAATTGTATGCATCATGTCCTACACTGTTGGGTGGTAGTGGGCCTTTTAATTTTGTTTCTACAATTCCCATTATGTCCGGTTCTTTTTCTTTCAAATAATCATTCAGCTCATTCAATCCTGTTATTAATCCATCTATATTTGTGTAAGACACTCTTAGTTTTCTGCCACTTCCATTGTGTTCTCTGTTTCCCTTATGTTTTTCTTTTGTATGTCGAACTTCCTTAGTTTCATGTTCACTACTCTCCAATAGAATCTCTCTTTCTCTGACTCCGTTCTGTTCTCGTTTTTTGCCTTAGCTTCAAGTCTTTTCTGCTTTTCTTCCTCTCTTTCCTCTTTATTCATTTCCCTTTTTATCCATACCTTTTTATATTGTTCACTTGTTGCTAGTTTCCCTGTTTTGGATAAGATATTCTCTGCCGTTGTTTGTGACTTGAATTTAATCTTAATTGGTCTGGTCTTGTCTGTGCTATACTTTCCGAGTCTAAATTTCTCTTCGATTTGTTTCATAATTTCTGGTTCATCTTCCTGAACTGACTCTAGTAATTGGCTTACTTTTTCATTTTCCTCTTTGATTCTTGTGGTTCTATCTGGGTTGTGTTTCTCTTCCATTCCTAATATAATTATACATTTCTTCTTGTCTGCTAAATCTCTTACTATATTCTCCTTTTGTCTCATCACTTTAATAACTGAGTCTTCAGTATGTTCTTTTAATTGTTGTTTGACTATGTCAGTGAATGAAACCTTATTTCCTTCTTGGGTTGCTTTCCAATTCTTAGCTTCTTTAGCTATTGCCTCTCTGTTTTCTTTACTATTCTTCTTCAATTCCTCATTCTCCACCTTTACATCTCTTAACTGTCTTTTTAGGTCTTCTATTTCATCAGTTAAGTTTTTATTCGCCTTCTCTAGTTCTTCCAATCTTTCAACCCTCTGTAAAATGGTGTTAACATGACCTAACCTACGCTCCAAGTCCTCGATCACCTTATCAACCTTCTCCTCTAGTCTTGTCAGTCCCCCCCCACCCTCTTTAAATCCCTTGAAAATATTCTCATCACTTTCTACTGTATTGCTCCTATCTATACTTCTAATCTTTACATTCTTATTAGACATTTCGTCGTCTTCCAGTTGGGCTTGCGGTCGTTTGTTTACTTTTCGGCGGTCTGCTTGGGCCAAGTCCTCTACTTCCTCATTTCCTTCCATTTCCCCAGCAATCCCTCCCCTTCTCCTCTTTCCTTACTTTCCCACTACCCCACGAGCAATTTCCCCCCACCCTGTAAATACAATAGGCACTTCTCTTTGCGTTGGGGTCCACAATCTTCAATTTTCTTCAGAACGTCTTTCAAGCCGTCCGTTCGTTGAAGTGTGTGTGTGTGTGTGTGTGTGTGTGTGTGTGTGTGTGTGTGTGTGTGTGTGTGTGTGTGTGTGTGTGTGTGTGTGTGTGTGTGTGTGTGTGTGTGTGTGTGTGTGTGTGTGTGTGTGTGTGTGTGTGTGTGTGTGTGTGTGTGTGTGTGTGTGTGTGTGTGTGTGTGTGTGTGTGTGTCATGCCATTGCAGACAATCCTGAAGATGTTTTATTAAAGGCGAAACGTTGAATATATTGAAGATTATCCAAATTTAGTTTATGCACACACATTTGAAGCAAAGAATATCAGAAACATTAAAGATACAAGGAAAAGTTAAACAACTCCAAAAAATGCTGTCGTTTTCAACTCTTAGAGAAAGCAACATCTCTTACAGAAAATGTACTCCCTTTAGACACAAAGACACACAGACACACACACACACACACACACACACACATATATATATATATATGTGTGTGTGTGTGTGTGTGTGTGTGTGTGTGTGTGTGTGTGTGTGTGTGTGTGTGTGTGTGTGTGTGTGTGTGTGTGTGTGTGTGTGTGTGTGTGTGTGTGTGTGTGTGTGTGTGTGTGTGTGTGTGTGTATATTTTTTTGTGTGTGTATATGTATATATATACATACATATACATATACATATACATATACATATACATATATATTGCAAAAAATAATCACAATAACGCATGAATAAATTATATTGCAGAAACCACAGAGAAAATAAAGTCGGAATACTAAACGTTTTCGTCTATTACGGCATCCTCAGAGTACAAGAAATAGAAATAGTACACAATATTTAAACAGAAATACATACACACACATTCATATACACATCGAAATAATAATATTAATAATAAAACAATGAAACAGCAAATGCAAAAGAGCATAACCATGTGGCCGAAACGTCTAAAGGACATTTGGCACAATTAGGAGCCATGGTACTGCTTTACTATCCTATTAACTATAAAATTATCTAGTTTTGATAAACCTAAACTCAAGTTGATATCATTATCAAAATTGCTCTTTATGAAACTGGATTCAATGATGTTCCTTTCTAAAACAGAATTAAAAACAAATTTTTTTTTCAACATTGTCCCAGTCAATACTATGGTTTGTGTCCTTTACATGGACAAAAACCCCACTTGACATTTGGCCCGTCCTTATACTATATCTGTGTTGATTCATCCTAATATTTAATTCTTTACCAGTTTGACCAATGTAACAGGAGCTACAGTATTTACAGCGAATACTATAGACATACCCTACATTATTGCCAGTGGAATTTTTAATGAGTTCTTTGATGGTACTGTTTTTGAAAATAACATTAATATTGAACTCCTTAAGGATGCGAGGAAGTCTTACAAGATTTTCATGAAAGGAAAGAATTAAAAAAAAAAATCTTGTTGTTTGTAATTCTGTTTTAGAAAGGAACATCATTGAATCCAGTTTTATAAAGACCAATTTTGATAATACTATCAACTTGAGTTTGGGTTTATTTAAACTAGATAATTTCATAATTAATAGGATAGTAAAGTAGTACCATGGTTTCTAATTGTAACCAGGTGCCCTCTGGACGTTTCGGCCACATGGTTATGCTCTTTTCTATTTGCTGTTTTATTGTTTTATTATTACTATTATTATTTCCATGTGTATATGAATGTGTGTGTATGTATATTGTCCGAAGGTTTTATGTAGCTATAACCTTCCCCAATTTTCTTATTTCTGTATAAATATTGTGTTCTATTTTTATTTCTTGTATTGTGTATTGTATAGTTATTAGCATTGCCACATACGATCCCAAACTGTTATCCCTTTTCTCTTCCTTCCTTTTTTTCTTATCAATTAACACAAATTCCTACATAGCCACTAATGGAAACACTATTACATCTTCCTATATAAACCTTAGTATGTAACAATTCAACATGGGGAAAATGAGAATTAAAGACCCCAATAACCCATACAAATCAGATGATCAAAGAAGACAGGAACTGTGGAAAGCTATAAGAGATGCAGGCTTACAAGCATACAAGTTGATCAGAGCGGGTAATGGTTTCAACGTGATTACATCCGACGAACAGCTGGAGAAATTCACGGAAATTAAGTAAAAACGAAGTTCAACAAAATCAACTTTGAAATCATTGATCCCCAGAACTAAATGCAAGTAGGACCTTAGTAATTACAAATGTAGTACATCGCCTCCTTCACTGATGAAGAAAGCAAAGAAGATATTGACCACTATTATGAAGACACCTTGATCAAGGAAATAATAAGAATTCCCAGAAACCCACACATTCTGAAAATCAAAATGGAATACTCAAGTATGGTCACCAGATTCGTCAAGGATGTTATTCTAATACACAGTCAGTCATTCCCCACACACGCACTTTCTAAAGACATCTACATACACATTCCACAATGTAACAAATGCTATAGCTACGAGCACACACGTACACAATGCACTCTTCCAGAAAACTACACAATTTGCAACAAATGCACATCTACACAACACAGAGGAAATCAGTGCACTAGCAAAACATTCAAATGCATTGCTTGCGAAGGAAATCACCCTACATAAGTACCAAGTTGCCCAATAAGGAGGGCTCTCCATAAACAACTTCTCAAAGATGCACAAAACAAATCAAACAATACATACGCACAAGCAACACACACAAACAATACGCCATCACCAATCACACAAAATAACACATGGAAAGCACCACCTATGGAACAAACAGTAATCATCAACACAGCCATAATTTACGCAAACATGAGCAAAGCAGCTTCTCCTGGCACTTTCCAAAACACACTAGACAAAATTTACAAAAGAAATGGCCTCCCAACAGTCACTATTCCAGAGGAAATCAGAAACACTCACGCAATACAAAACATGCTCAACAATCTCACTCACCCTACAACAGAAACACCAGTGGAAAACATAGAAACAAGCAACATTGAACATCAAGAAGAAGAACCTCAAGCATCTACCTCCTCATACACAAAAAACACACCAAACACCTACACTGATTACAGTGACAACTACACAGAATCTCAAGATCACTTAAACAGAGACAACACTCAGAATAACTCCCACGAAGATTAAACAAACAAAAGAAAAAAAACACACATTCACAACAAAAACAATTAAAGACTAATAAAACATCATAAAACACATAAGATGAAACAAGTAACTATAATACAACATAACGTACTAAGATTGACATTCCACAGAAGAAACGAACTGAGTAACTATTACCCAAAGGTATCTCCAGAAGTAATATTACTCAACTCCACAGGCAAACAAAACAACTGCAATAAGAAAAGGAATAGAATATGAATTGATGGACTCATTTCAGGAGGAAGTTCTAACAATAGAACTACAAACCCAAAAAGGACCAACAATCATTGCCACCCCCCTCGCAGACCACACTTCCCGACACAAGACATTCTCAGTCTCATGCGCAAACAAATACCAGTTTACCTAATAGGAGATTTAAACGCACATCACAACTCATAAGGACACAGTTACAACGACGCTCTTGGCACAACTATTTACATGACTTACCTAGGCCCTGATTTCCACACATACATTTCACAACAACGTGTAGGAAAACCTGACATCATACTCGCAAACAGACACCACCACCTAATACACAGTATAAGACAAGGCTACCTAACGTCCTCAGATCATATACCAATAGAAATTAAACTATCCACTAAACCCATTCTCATACCAACAACACCGAAGCACAATTTCTCAAAAGCAAACTGGAAAGACTTCAAAAACACATTAGAAAACACCATCAGTACACATAACATTCATTAACAAACCCACCCACCATCCTATACAAAAAAGACACAGAATACATTGACGAAAAGCTAAACATATTCTACAATTGGATACAGACAGCCACCCGCTTACACATACCAATCACCACTTACCGTAAACTTCCTTCACCCAAAACAACAGACAAAATCAAACTACTACAATGGAGATATCAAACAATATTAACAAACATAAGCAATGGAATTTGGACACTAAACACCAAAACACAAATCAGACAAATCCAACAAGACCTAATAGAAGAAAGCAAAAAACTATACAACGAAACATGGAACAATTTAATGAACAAAATAAGTATAAACACCAAAAACCCAAAACTATTCTAGAATGACATAAAAAGACTAACCAGCACCAACACAAATAACATACCATACATAATAGAAAACAACATAAAATACCACAATGACAAGGAAAAAGAAACAGCATTCCGCAAACACTGGGAAAACGCATTCAAAATCACACCGGAAGAAAACATACAATTTGATCAAACACACGAACAAAAAATACTAGTTCACTTACAACAACAGTCACTAGAACTCATCCCACATGACATGGTAGATCTAAACAGACTAGACCCAGAAAACACAATAACACAACCAATAATAACAGAAGACATCAAAACCATAATAAAAAACATGAAAAATAAAACACCAGGACAATCAGGAATAAACAAAATATTTTTAAAACTTGTTCCAGACAGCATGTTAGGCTACTTAACACCAACACTAAACAAAATACTGAGCCTAGGATACTTCCCAAACATATTCAAACACTCCACATTCATATTCATTCTAAAACAGAACAGACAACAAACGTAGGGAACTACAGACCAATTTCACTTCTAGAAGTACCAGCCAAAATATTCGAAAGAATTGTTACAAACAGATTATACACTCACTTAGTAATCAACAACCAAATCAACCCAAACCAACACGGATTCACTCCAGGAAGAGGCACACATACGACACTTGCAACACTTTATGAACACATCGCCAACAGCCAAAAACAAAAACAAGGATGCACTATAGTTTCAAGAGACATCTCAAAAGCATTTGATAAAGTATGGCACGAAGGACTCAAATACAAAATACAACAGATAAACTTACCAGATCCCATAAACAAACTTATATGCAACTACTTAGACAACAGAACATCAAACATAAAAATAAATACATATACAGGACCAACATTCAAATTACACAGTGGAGTACCACAAGGAAGCATCATATCACCGACATTATTCAACCTTTACACAAGTGACATACCAAGACCCTCACCACAATGCTTCCAAATACAATACGCAGACGACCTTACACAAATTATCACCTACCCCAAAAACAAAAGTAGAAAAATGTTAGCAAAAAAGACAGAAACAGAAATACAAATAATAGACACATACGAAAAGAAATGGAAAATAGCCACAAATAAAACAAAACTCCAAGTACTCTCCATTTCCACACGCAAACCAAAATAACAAACCATTCAAAAAACAAATAACCATACTAGGAGCATGCATAGGAACACAAGGCATACGACTACACATAAACACGCGTATACATATAGCTAACAACACAAATAAAAAACTAAAAATATTTAAAAATCTAAACACAAAAATCCAATTAAAACTATACAAGACACTAATAAGGCCACAATTAGAATACCCACCAATACTCAACACCACACTAAACAAAACCACATACAAAATACTACAAGCTACTCAAAACAAGATCATAAGAAAAGCACACAAACATACACCTCCCAACCACACTACAATGGAACAACTACACATACATACATACATATAACAAAGGCTTTCTCCCCCTACCTGGGGGGTAGCCAAAAAGAAAAAGGCATAGAAACCACTCCCACCCATTCCATTTCCCATACATTCCACTCCCCTCCACCCTCCTCCTTCCTCCCATCTCGGCACCTCCTGGCTGACGGGTCATCCCTGCATCCCGTCCACTGCCCTGGGTAAGAAGCAGTGTAGCAAGACACAGCACATCCACAGCAAGGCCGCTTCATGAATTCGGCGACCCCCCCCCTCTCCGTCCCCCCATGCAGAAAAGGAGAAGACGGGGAGAAATCCCTTCGGGCTGCATCAAATTTTTTCTCATACATACTTCCTCACCCCCCATCCCCCACCCACTCCCCCTCATGCATCACAGCATCATCTATACAAAACCCCTCTCCATTCACCCCTATATTCTGTCCTTTCCCGTCCTTCCTCCACAGACATTCTTCTCTTTTGTAATGCCCCTTTCACCCCATCCATCCATCTCATCCTAGGACGCCCCCTCATATTCACTCCTTCCACATCTGCCTTCCACACTTCTTTTACTAATCTTTCTTCACTCATTCTTTCCATGTGTTCAAACCATCCTAATACTCTTTCATCAACCCTATCTCCCAGCTCCCTTTCCACCCCTGTTCTCCTCATCACCTCCTCATTTCTCACTCTCTTATGCTCCATGTTTCTGCCCCGTACAATGCTGTTGACACAATCACTTCTTCATATAACCTCCTCTTAGCACCTATTCCCAGATGTCTATTTCTTATTACACTTTTTAATCCACCAAGGCATTTACTCGCTTCTCTCAATCTACATTCTACCCCCACCCACACTCCTCCCTTTCCTGTTACATTCGTACCCAAGTATCTAAAACTATCCACTTCCTCCAGTCTTTCGACCTTAATGCTCACTTCCAGCCTGCTGTCACTCTCTCCCCTTGTACATCTCATCACCTTACTTTTGCCCACATTTATCTTCAGCTTCCTTCTTTCACACATCTTCTCAAACTCTGTCACTAACTTCCTCAATCCCTCCTCTGATCCTGCTACAAGCGCAGTGTCGTCAGCAAACAACAACTGGCTCACCTCCCACTTTCTCCATTTTCTTTAATCATCTCCAACCCCTCACCCACTACCCTTGCATTTACCTCTCGCACCACCCCATCCATGTACAAGTTTTTTATTTGCTTGAGTTTCTAAAAAAAAGAACTTCATTCACACAGATTACCATTACTTATAAACAATATCATCAATTTGATTAACCTTTGTGTGGTTGACTCCAAATTTGTTTTTAATGATGAATTTTATGTTAAAAAATTTGGTATGGCTATGGGGAACCCCTTATCCCCAGTTTTAAGCAACTTGTATATGGAGTACTTTGAAAGGGAATTGTTACCTTGTATTCTCCCCCGTAAAGTCATCTGGTATCGATATGTCGATGACATTTTATGTATTTGGCCCACTGATATGATTTGGGCAATTTTCTTATTAAATTAAATGATTTAGTGCCTTCTATTAAATTTAAAACTGAGGTAGAACAAGATAACAAATTGCCCTTTTTACATTTTTCACATTTTTAGGAAACCAACTAATATTTTGTCATATGTCTAATTCTATTCTGCACATCATATTAATACTAAAGTTTCTGTTTTTTCATGTTTTTAAGAGCTTATAGAATTTGCAGTCCAGATTTTTTAGACCAGGAAATAAGAAAAATATATGACATTGCATCGGGCTTGAAATATCCTAAATATATTATAGACAAAGCACAATATAGGGCCAGCAAGAAAAATCTTTTAGTTCTTCCCTTTCATGAAAATCTTGTGAGACTTCCTTGCATCCTTAAGGAGTTCAATATTAATGTAATTTTCAAAAACAGTACCATTAAAGAACTCCTCATTAAAAATTCCCCTTGCAATAATGTAGGATGTGTCTATGGTATTCCCTGTAAACACTGTAGCTTCTGTTGCATTGGCCAAACTGGTAAAGAATTAAGTATTAGGATGAATCAACACAGATATAGTATAATGACGGGCCAAATGTCTAGTGGGGTTTTTGTCCATGTAAGAGACACAAACCATAGTACTGACTGGGACAATGTTAAAAAAAATGTTGTTTGCAATTCTGTTTTAGAAAGGAACATCATTGAATCCAGTTTTATAAAGACCAATTTTGATAATAGTATCAACTTGAGTTTAGGTTTATTTAAACTAGATAATTTCATAATTAATAGGATAGTAAAGCAGTACCATGGTTTCTAATTGTGCCAGATATCCTCTGGACGTTTCGGCCACATGGTTATGCTCTTTTGTATTTGCTGTTTTATTGTTTTATTATTACTATTATTATTCCCATGTGTTTATGAATGTGTGTGTATGTATATTGTCCGAAGATTTTATGTGGCTATAACCTTCCCCAGTTTTCTTATTTCTGTTTAAATATTGTGTTCTATTTCCCTTTCTTATACTCTGAGGATGCGGTAATAGACGAAAACGTTTAGTATATATATATATATATATATATATATACAGTATATATATATATATATATATATATATATACATATATATATATATATATACAGTATATATATATATATATATATATATATATATATACATATATATTCGTCATTACACTTTTTAATCCACCAAGGCATTTACTCGCTTCTCTCAATCTACATTCTACCTCCACCTTCACTCCACCTTTTCCTGCCACATTTGCACCAATTATCTAAAATTATCCACTTCCTCCAGTCGCTCTCCCTTAATGCTCACTTCCAGTCTACTGCCACTTTCACCCCTTGTACATTTTACTTTTCCCCACATTTATCTTCAGCTTTCTTCTATCACACACTCTCCCAGACATTTGGGAATGGATGCTAAGAGGAGACTGTATGAAGGAGTGATTGTGCCAACAGCGCTGTATGGGGCAGAAACATGGAACATGGGAGAGGAAGAGAGAAGGGGTTTGAATGTATTTGAGATGAGGTGTCTGAGAAGTATGATGGGGGTTACTAGGCTAGATAGAGTGAGAAAAGAGGAGGTGAGGAGGAGAACAGGGGTGGAAAAGGAGCTGGGAGATAGGGTTGATGAAAGAGTATTAGAATGGTTTGGACACATGGAAAGAATGAGTGAAGAAAGACTAGTAAAAGAGGTATGGATGGAAGATGTGGAGGGAGTGAACATGAGGGGACGTCCTAGGATGAGGTGGATGGATGGGGTGAAGGGGGCTTTGGGGAAGAGGGGAATGTCTGTTGAGGAAGGACGGGAGAGGACAGAAGATAGGGGTGAATGGAGAATGGTTGTGTATGGATGATGTGATGCATGAGGTGGAATGGGCGGGGGGATGGGGGGTGAATTAGTATGTGTGAGAAAGATTTGACGCAGCCCGAAGGGATTTCTCCCCCGCATGGGGGGGACGGAGAGGGGGGTCGCCGATTTAATGAAGCGGCCTTGCTGTGGATGTGCTGTGTCTTGCGACACTGCTTCTGACCCATGGCAGTGGACAAGGTGCAGGGATGACCCGTCATCCAGGAGGTGCTAAGATAAGAGGGAGGGTGGAGAGGTGTGGAGTGTATTCAGGGATGGAATGAGTGGGAATGATTTTATGCCTTTCCCTTTTTGGCTACCTCCCTTGTAAGGGGGAAAAAGCCTTGGTATATGTATGTATATATATATATATATATATATATATGTGTGTGTGTGTGTGTGTGTGTGTGTGTGTGTGTGTGTGTGTGTGTGTGTGTGTGTGTGTGTGTGTGTGTGTGTGTGTGTGTGTGTGTGTGTGTGTGTGTATTTATTATATATATATAAATATAAATATATATATATATATATAAATATAAATATATATATATATATATACACGTGGAGTTAAAAACGACAGCATTGTTGTAGTTGTTCAGTTTTTTCTTCGTATTCTCGATTTGACTGATTAGAGATTTTCCATTAACCGGGTGGTTTGAAACTAGGTCACTATACTGTTCCATTTGTTCTATTTGAAATCAACGTTTCGTCTTGAAAAAGACATTATCAAGATATAACTGAAATAACAAAAATTACATGGTAACAGTAAAGGTACAAGACAATATCAAGATATAACAGAAATAAAAAAAATTGCATGGTAACAGTAATGGTGACAAAAAATAATATAGATGACAATTTTGTGAAAATAAATACGGAGACTTACATTTAAAGGGAAGAGAGAAAGAAGGGAGAGTGACAATGTCAAAGATGACCGATGTATATATACCTAAGATCAGGTCAAACAAAAGGGGGGAGGCAGACAATAGGGATCTCAGAGGTCAAGGGGTAAAGGGGTTGCTGGGTGGGGGAGGGTTAGGCGGGTGTGGTCACCGAGGGTGAGGGAGGAGGTGGAGGTGAAGGGAGAGAGAGAGAAGGGGTAGAAAGAGGGGGGAGTGGGGGATTTATATTTCTATATAATGGGATAGAAAAGATTAGATTGCTCTGAATGTTAATGATTGGAGCTTTGTCTTTAATGTGAAAGGCTTCGAGTAATTGTAGTCTCCTAGGGTCATTACTCGATCCAATAATTTTGGTGTTATTGATCAAATCATCCCTTCTGAGTGCAGTGTTATGGAAATTCCTATGATGTTCTTTGATTGCTCCCTCTTGTAGATGAAAAGATAGGCGACGGCTGACTTTACATCTAGTAAAACCAATGTAAGTGTGAGAAAGGAGCTTACAATCTCCTGTAGAACAGCTATATTGATACACTGCATTAGTTCAAGATGTGAAATCTGATCGCCTAGACAAATTGTTTGTCATGATCAGAGAAGAAGTTTTTGGATTTTTGTAGTAGCTGAGAACTCTGATTTTGTTGTTCTCATTAGTAGGAAGGCAATTCTTATGAATGATATCCCTAATGACATTTTCATCTTTTTTGTTATTAATAGTGAAGGTGTTTCTGTAGTAAATGTTAATGAAGTTATGATTCTGTGGTTCTTTGGTTGTAAGATAGGATTCTAGCAGTTTGTTGGTAATAGAATCAAAGTCGGTGTTAGAATACCCATTGTTTGTGAGCGTTTGTCTAAGGTTCAGTATGTAAAGCTTGCCACGAGGAACACACTGATATGGCTCTTTTTACATATGCTCTAATGACACCTTTCTTGTAGTTGTCTGTGCACTCGCTCTTACCATTCAGGCATTTATCCATGTTGGTGGGTTTTCGATATACACTAGTAGTGAAGTTTTTTGAAGTAGAATCAACCAGCACGTCCAGGAAGGGGAGTAGACCATTGTTATTCATTTCGGTGGTAAAAGTTAAGCCTGAAATTTCCTGAAGTCGGCACCGTATATTTTCTAACAAATCAACAGAAGGGGTGCTGACAAAGATGTCATCTACATATCTACAGTAGATAGATGGTTTTAACTCTCCGTCCTGGAAGATTGATCTTTCTACAGCAGACATAAAAGCTTCAGTGAAGAGGACACCTAACGGCGATCCCATCGCTACCCCATCTTGCTGCACGTACAGGTTACCTTCTGTGCACCTGAAAGGAACTTCTGTGGTGCAAGTTACGAGTAATTCTTTTAAAGTAGACTCAGGGATATATGGGGGGTGGAATGTCATTATTATGATACACAAAATCAAGAATTATATTAATTGTTCTTAATACAGGAATTTCAGTAAAAAGATTTTTAGCATTTAATGATGCCAGGATTCCGACCAGTTTATTAACCCGTAGGATGTCTACAAAGTCCTCAGTAGAGCGGAGGGAGATGATATCATGTAGCCGTTTGGCACATGGTAAGAAGGGGTGGGGATTTGGGAAATGATTGGCCTAAGTGGGCTTCCTTCCTTGTGAGTTTTAACGTTACCGTAGAAGTAACCGGGTTGAAAATCGCCGATTACTTTAGCTAATTTGAGTCCTCCTGTTTCCGCATTCACTACAGAGATATGTTTGTTTAACTTTATCTTTAAGATGTCAACAGGGTTACGGGAAATTCTTCTGGACTTAGTACGGTCTTTCAAGATGTCGTTACATGACATGGTATCATCTCCCCTTACATTCCTAGAACTTACTCCCTCCGCTCTACTGAGGACTTTGTAGACATCCTACGGGTTAATAAACCGGTCGGAATCCTGGCATCATTAGATGCTAAAAATATTTTTACTGAAATTCCTGTATTAAGAACAATTAATATAATTCTTTACTAATATATATATATATATATATATATATATATATATATATGTATATATGTATATATATGTATGTATATATATATGTATATATATACAGGGTGTTCCAAAACTTTTGACGTCATTTTAAATGCCAATATCTAGGAAACTACTCAGTGCATCTCAATGAAACTGCACAAACTTTATGTTGAACATCATAAGTTTTATTGGTTGACATTTCAAAGAAAAAAACAAAGATTTGTAGATTCTATGACCGATTTCACAAATGTTCAATATGAGCGCCGCCTGTGACTCTGCACACGTCAAGTCGGTACTCAAACTCGTGCCAAACACGCTGCAGCATGTCTTTGGTAACATTCTCCAGTGCGGCAGTGATTCTCTGCTTGAGTTCTTCAACGTTAGCAGGAAGAGGGGGGACATAGACGAGTCCTTTCACATATCCCCTTTCACATATCCTCAGGGTTCCGTTCTTGGGCCACTTCTATTCATAGTATATATAAATGATATAGACCATGGACTAAAATCTACTGTTTCCAAATTTGCTGATGATAAAAAACTGTGCGGAGTGGCAAATGATCACTCAAACCAATTAGATATTCAAAAAGATTTAGATCAATTACAGCAATGGTCTGAAAAGTGGCTAATGAAATTTAACACAAGTAAATGCAAGGTAATGCACATAGGTAAAAATAACAGTAAGTACGATTACAAGTTATTTGGAAATTCGTTAACAAAAGTGGATAGTGAAAAAAATCTCGGCGTAATTATCAGTAACGACCTCAAATCATCCAAGCAGTGTATTTCAGCCTCTGAGAAAGCAAATAAGATTCTGGGACTGATTGCGCGATCTTTTGATTTCAAAAGTCCATCACTCATTAACAAGCTATATAAATTGTTAGTTCGTCCACATTTGGAATATGCTGTTTCCGTATGGTCACCGAATCTCATTAAAGACATTGACAGACTGGAAAAAGTACAACGGCGAGCCACAAAACTGATTCCAAATATCAAAAATAAATCATACGAAAATCGACTAAAGCACATGAATCTGTTTTCCCTAAAAAAACGTAGACTCAGAGGTGACTTGATACAGGTCTTTAAGATTTTAAAGGGAATTGACAACATCAAAAGTGACAAAAGTTTCACATTGAATGAGAATCAGACAAGAAACAATGGTCTCAAACTGTCCGGAAATAGATTCAATTTGGAAGTAGGTAGAAACAACTTTGCCAACCGTGTAGTTAATGAATGGAATAAACTTCCTGCACAGGTAGTGCAATGTAGTTCAGTTCGAAGCTTTAAGAATCATTTAGATAAATACCTAAGTAAGATGCTGTAATGATTATAATTTATCTTATATTATTTGTTTTTGTTTTATCATATCTCTGATCTTCATTTATTATTAGTTGTATGTCAATTTATTATTTACTATTTACCTGTTTGTTTATTATTTTAACTATACCTATGCAGTTATTTATGTATTTTATTTGTTATTTACATTATTATAGTTTTTTATTTATAATTTTATTGTTAATATTATTTTTTTTTTTTTTTTTTTTTTTTTTTTTTTTTTTTGCATCCGACCTAGATATGGATCAAAAGGTCTCCTGTCGGCATGCTCCGCCTTTGTAATCCTTTGTAAAAAAAAAATCACACGGTGTCAGGTCAGGTGATCGTGGTGGCCATTTCAGCAGCAAATTGTCTTCCTCACCACCAC
Organism: Oratosquilla oratoria; assembly: GCF_046742065.1. Lineage (NCBI taxonomy): Eukaryota > Metazoa > Arthropoda > Malacostraca > Stomatopoda > Squillidae > Oratosquilla > Oratosquilla oratoria. Next base: position 65,607,050 of record NC_134791.1, read on the forward strand.
GCCCGATCCATCTCTCTGGCAGATTCTCATTGAGATAGGCCCGTACAGTGAGCTTCCAGTGAGGTGGAGCCCCGTCCTGTTGAAAAATGAAGCTTTCATGTTCATTTTCAATGAGCTGATCAAATAGCCAGTTCTGAAGCATTTGCAGATAAACATCCCCGTTCACATTTCCTTCAAAGAAAAACGGTCCATGAATTTGATTCTTGGAGATGGCGCAGAACACATTCACTTTTGGTGAGTCCCTCTCGTGCTCAATTGTGGCATGGGGATTTTCTTCGCCCCAAATGCGAACATTATGCTTATTGACTTTGCCATTCGTATGAAACGTGGCTTCATCACTAAAGATTAGACGCTCATCGAACTCGTCTTCTTCAAGTTTCTCTAGCATATCATAGCAGAATTCTTTACGTTTTTGCTTGTCATCTTCCTTTAAAGCCTGAAGGAGCTGCAGCCTGTAGGGTTTCATTTGCAATCGTTTCCTCAGAACGCGCCAAACTGTTGTTCGAGGAATCTGGGTTTCCACACTTGCTCTTCTTACAGACTTCCGGGGACTTCGCAGGAATGTTTCACGAACTTTCTCGACCTTCTCTTCCGATGTTGATGGCCGTCCAGATCCTTTAGCCCTGCATAAGCAGCCTTCCTCTTTAAATTTTTGGTGCCAGGTCCAAATTTATTTACTAGTTGGTGCATTTTTGGCAAATTTTGCAAAGAAGGCACGCTGCACGGTCTTGGGTGACTGTGTTTGAGCATATTCCAACACGCAAAATGACTTTTCTTTTGAAGTGAACGGCATTTCTCAACCTGAAAAGAGATAAATGTCAAACATTAAACATAAAATCTTGAACTGTTTCTATGAAAGCTGTGAAAATTTGAGGTCGTTTCAACAAAAATTGCCAAAATTATTGCCCTGCGAAATGACGTCAAAATTTTTGGAACACCCTGTATATATACAAGCACCTGGCTTACGCCAGCCCTGGCTACGCCAGGGGTGCTTGGCCTTCGGCAGGACCCGCTGCATTTTCCAACTTTTTGGAAGTCGAGAAAGACGTAAATCAGAACATATTATTCAACCCCACTAAATTATTGAAAAAACGTTTAGAGAGCGGCGACTTTCCCTTGCACAGATCTTTGAGTACCTTATCCTTTATCTCGGTTGGTACAGTGAGTGGCGTCTGCCCCTGGTTACAACATATTGTCTGGAGCTCATTTTTCCACAGCAGCGCATTGCATATTTTACACTTTCTGGCCCCCAAAACCCCTATATCATTTAGTTTCACTTCTTTGTCTGCTTCGCGTAACGATCCCTTCACATTCTCATGCGCACGCCCACGCGGATTACTTTCCTCAGCTGTCTTCTTTTTGGCGATTACTGTACGTTGGTTCCTCATTTCAGTGAGAACACGGTTTTCCTGCTCTGTGTAGTCTTTCAATTCCTTTGGTGAACACTCCGACCCACCCATCCGCTTCTTTTGTTGGGAGATGTATTCCGATTCATTATTTTTCATTTTTTCCAACATTGTTTTCCGCAGCTTATTATTCACTTCATTCTTTTCCGTTTGTAACCGTTTTTTTTTTTGTTTTGTTTTGTTTTTCTCTCTCTCTCTCTTTGGATCTTTTTCAGGTCTATTCTCAACTCTCCCTTGCTCCCTCTTCTTTTCTTGCTGGCGCCTCACATTCTTCATATCGAACACGTTTTTTCGGGCGTTTCTTTTAAATGTCTTGAACCTACGCTCTAAGTAGTACAACTGGTATTGCCTGTGTCCTCTTCCACCATTACCACGAAAATTTTTGTAGCCTGCTTAATAGTGCTTTTTGAAATTTTCTACAACCTCGGAAGAAATATCCCCGCTATACGGTTCCAGGTCATCTATTGTACTATCACTGTACTCGTATGTTGGTGAATTGCGTAACATCTCGTTGAAACTTAGGACTATACGTTGGAATTGTTGTATAGATTGCTCCGCGACGCATATCGTAGATTTCTGGTTTTTACACTTTTCGTAATATTCGGGGTGGCATATCTTATGCTCTTCTGTTAACTGTGCTCTGAGAACTCTGTCAATAGTGGATTTGTCAATCTTTCTTTGTTTTGTCACCCAAGCCCAGAAATGTCGCTGTCGCCTTTTCACTGCGGCTTCACTATCACGGGGTTCTTTAACCTTTTCATCGTAAAAAGAAGGAAATTTTTCACCATGCTCTTTCCGTAACAAACCTTTTAAAGACGCTGACATATTGATCTCCATCTTACTGATTTTCTTTTCATCCGCAACCCACTTCCAATAATGCATATTACGTCTTTTCAACCGAGCTGCTACGGGTAGAGGCATTGTGTAAAACATCCAACCTTGACCACGATTGGGCTACAACCGCACATGAAAAATCCCTTATACCGGGCACGTCCACGCAAACTTGAATCGTCATCTGGGCACGGTTTCGAAAGCGTTTATTTTTAATATATATATATATATATATATATATATATATATATATATATATATACATATGCCAAAGGCTTTTTCCCCCTTACAATGGAGGTAGTCAAAAAAGCATAAAATCCACTCCTACCCATTCCATCACCACATACTCCACTCCCATTCACCCCCCCTCTCTCCTTCTTTTCTTGGCTCCTCCTGGATAACAGGTCATCCCTGCATCTCGCCCACTACCCTGGGTCAGAAACAGTGTAGCAAGACACAGCACATCCACAGCAAGGTCGCTTTATTTAATCGGCGCCCCCCCCCCCACCCTCTCATTCACCTTATGCGGAAAAAGAGGAGACAGAGAGAAATCCCTTCGGGCTGCGTCAAAATATTATTCATACATACTCCCTCACTCCACAATTCTCCACCCACCAACTTCCATGCATCACAGCATCATCCATACACAATCATTCTCTATTCACCCCTATCTTCTGTCTTCTCCCGTCCTTCCTCAACGAATGTTCCCCTCTTTCCCAATACCCCTTTTACAAAGGATTACAAAGGCGGAGCATACCGACAGGAGACCTTTTGGTCCATAACTATGTCAGATGCAAATATATATATATATATATATATATATGTATATATATATATATATATATATATATATATATATATATATAATGATAAGTAAATAAATGAATAAATAAACAAATAGATAAACAAAGATTATAATAACATAAAGAAGAACAAATAAAATAAGCAAATGAATAAATAAAGTTAAATAATAAACAAACAGGTAAATAGTGAATAATATAAAATTGACAGATGAGTAATAATTGATGATAATCATGGAAATGATAATAAACAAACAGACAAATTATAACAAACAAATAAATTATATCAAACAAAGGGTAGGCATTACAGCATTTTGTTGATTTTTTTTTTCTTTAACAAATCTTAAAGCTTCAAACTGAACTACATTGCATTGCCTCTGCAGGAAGTTTATTCCATTTATTAACTACACGGCTGGTAAAATTGTTTCTACACACTTCCAAATTAAATATATTTCCTGACAGTTTCAGACCACTATTTCTTGTCGGATTCTCGCTCAGTGTAAAAATGTTGTCATTTTTTATGTTGTCAATCCTCATTAGAATTTTAAAGACCTGTATCAAGTCACCTCTCAGCCTACGCTTTTTTAGGGAAAACATATTCATATGTTTTAGTCGATTTTTATATGATTTATTTTTGATATTTGGAATCAGTTTTGTGGCTCACGGTTGTACTTTTCCTAACCTGTCTTTAATGAGACTCGGTAACCATACGGGAACAGCATAATCCAAATGTGGACGAACTAACGATCTATATAGCTTGTAAATGAGAGATGGACTTTTGCAATCAAAAGATCAAGCAATCAGTCCTAGAATCTTATTTGCTTTCTCAGAGGATGAAATATACTGCTTAGATTATTGAGATCGTTATTGATAATCACGCCGAGATCCTTTTCATTATCCACTTTTGCACTTTTGTTAATGAATTTTCAAATAACTTGAGACAGCCTGGAAAATGACCTTCGTCAAGGAAGGCCTGCCACTGTCACCACTCAAGAAATCATCGACAAAATCCATGACATGTTCCTCACAGATCAGCGCTTGCCTGAACGTTTCATTGCAATGGAGTTGGGCATCTCCCAGGAACGTGTTCATGACATTATCCATAACCATCTTGAAATGACGAAGGTCTCAGCTCGATGGGTACCAAAACTTCTTGGACCTATTCAGAAGTTGCTGCGACGCAACATGTCAAAGAAAAATCTTGCCATTTTTTATGCTGATCCACAAATCAGGCGATTTGTGACCATGAACGAGACTTGGGTTCACCACTTTCAGCCTGAGTTGAAAGAACAATCAAAACAATGGAAGCATCATGAATCTCCAGCTCCAAAAACGGCCAAGTCGGTGATCTCTGCAGGAAAGGTGATGGCTTACATTTTTTGGAATTCTAGGGGGGTGCTACTGGTGGATTATCTGACAAAGGGTCAGTCCATTACTAGACCATAATATGCCAACTTAATAAGGCAGCTGCGAGAGAAAATTAAGAAAAAAAGGCGTGGAAAGCTGTCATTAGGAGTGTTTTTCCATCAGGATAATGTGCCAGCACACACATCCACCGTAGCTCTTGCTGCCATATATGATTGCGGATTCCAGTTAGTTAAACATTCGCCCTATTCACCTAATTTGGCTCCCTTACGCTACTATCTATTTTCCAAGATGAAAAAGAGCTCAGCGGTCATCATTTCGCCACGGATAATGACGTCGTTGATGCCATAGAGGTGTATTTGGAGGGCCAAGACTCAAGTTTCTACAAAGAGGGGATCCATAAACTCCACGACCGTTCTCAGCAATAACATGAATATGAGTATGAGAATGTATAAATTAGATAACTTTGTAACATATAAAATTGTTGACAGTAGCCGGGTCAAACGTCCGGCAGTGCTGAGAGAGTGAGATCGCAATTGGACCTGTCCTAATCCCCCCTAGTGTGCTACTTTTGTATATATAATGTCATTGCCACACCCGACGGAGCCCGTCGGCTAATCCCTTCCTCCGGCTCTGGCGCGGAGGATTGCATCGCAAAGCACAAAGCCAATCAGGCCACCTCCGTAAAATGCCCCAACTTCGGAAATAGGCATCACGCCTGGAACCCCCCGGTGCCCCGAGAGGCTCCGCAGGCTCCCCAGGCTAACCCCAAAAACCCCAGCAGCAACAGCAGCAGCCTCAGGGGGCACCGCAACGGCAGCAACAGTGGCAGCCCAAGGGGCCTCCGCGACGGCAGCAACGACGCCGCTTGAGGACATCACGTAGCCAGTCGCAGCAATAGCAGAACTTCGTCGCTGGAGCATTACGGCACCAGGACACAAAGCACCAGCACCCACCACGTAGCCAGCCTAAGCCGCAGCAGCAGCGTCGGGAAGCCTTCCAGCCTGCATCACCACCAACCAGGTCAGCGTGGGGTCGGCAGCGTGCCCTCGCGGTCCCCACCCCACCCCACCCCAGCCCAGACCGCGCCAGAGCCGGAGGAAGGGATTAGCCGGCCGGCCCCCAGGGATCACACACCCCATCGCCAACCCAGGACGCGAAGTCGGGAGCAGCGGCCGCAGGCCGCAGCCTTGGAGACTGGCCCAGCGCAGCGCAGCCGGACCTCGCCAACCAGGTGGGAGTGCACGGGACCCTCCCTCCAGCGCCCCCGCGACGTCGGCGAGGAGACCCTCCATGGGCCCAACCGACCCTTCCCACGGCCTGCTACCCACCATGAGCGAGGAAACGCACAGTCGTCAGCTGCATCATCGCAAGGATGATGCAACTTCTGGTGAAGCTGCTCACCAACCCCAACCATGACATCGACAAGCAGGAGACTGTCTCAGTCTTCACAGAGGGTGGTTTCCAGCCCCCCCCCCCCCGACCTAAGGGACATGCACCTTCGCTCCCTCTACCCAGCCGATCCCAACCACCAGAATGGAGAGTCGACGCGATGAGGCAGACGCCGATGAGGACCACCTTGCTGGCCCTCCCAGGCTCCGAGTCCTGCAGTGGGACGTGCAAGGTCTCCAACCTAAGAAGCACCAAGTACTGCAGGCTATCTTCGCAGAAAACCTTGACGTGGTGCTGCTCTAAGAGACCTTGACGCGTGCCGACTTAGACGGGTTATTCCTTTCACCCGCTCCCTGCCACAGAGAACACCCGCGGCCGTACGGCGCTGGTAAAGAGCACCATCCCTCACCGCAAAGTATCCGCCCCAGTCTACTGCGGGGAGGGCGTGGAGGTCCTGGCACTAGAGCTGCAAGTCGGGGACATCCCGCTTCTGGTTTACAACATATATAGGAGCCAACGACACCAGCTGGAAGCAGGGCCTGAGGTCCAGCTTCCAGAGGTTGGAGATCGGGACGCCCCAGGGCGGTATCCTCAGCCCCCTTCTCTTCAACTTGCTGATGTAGCAGCTGGTGGCCCTGCCCTTCCACAATGGCACCATCCTCCTCAGCTACGCCGATGACCTCGCCCTCGTGGTCACCGGGAGGGGCAACAAGCTCAGGAAGGCGCAGCAGGCGCTCGACATTATCAGCGGTAAATGCGAGGAACTGGGCCTCAAAATCTCGGCAGAGAAGTTCCGCGCCATGATAGTGAGGGCTGCCGACCCGGCAGGTCAGCTCTGCGTCCAGGGCGTCGGACTGGCCTGGGCCAACTCATACCAGTACCTCGGGATATGGGTGGACAAGTGGCTGTCCTTCACAGCCCACGCCGCCCACCTGAGGGAAAGGGACCAGGCCAGGCTGAACGTAATGCGAGCCATGACACGACCCACAGCGGGGACCACTTTCTCCGTCCTCCGACTGTACTTCGTGCTTGCAGTGCGCTCCCTGGTGGACTACAGTCCTCATATCGCTCTCCCGTAGCCAACAGGAGCGGCTCGAGGTGCTGCAAAACACCGCCATGAGGACGATGCCGGGAGCTCCGAGATGGACCAGTGCGTGCGTCACACAGAACGAGACCCGCCTGGTGCCACTCACCACCAGAGTAGAACACACGTGGCCAGGGTCCTACAGCGCGACGCCGAAGGAGTAGCACAGAGAAGACTACGGCTTGCAATGACGCAAGGGAACGATGTCCTCCACCGCAACCCGTGGCTACTCCAGTCCACCCTGGCCACTCACAGCCTGGGCCACATTGACGGTTGGCGCTAGCAACACGCCAACCTCCTGGCCCCCACCTACCGAGCCCCACCCCCGTGGGAGCCCCCCACAGCAGAGTTCTCCACCACTCGGCTACCGGCCAGCAAGGCGCTCTGCACCACTGAAGTGGTGGCGCGGGTGTCTGAGCCGGGCGGTGCCATATACTACACCGACGGCTCGGTCGACCCCGAAAGTGCCAGGACGGACGCCGCTGCCATCACTGCTGGGACCGAACTACTCGTGAGGACGCCGGATTACTGCTCCACCCTGCAGACGGAGCTCGTGGCCATCCACCTGGCCCTGGAGCACGCCCAGAACCACCAGGAGGCCACTGTGGTCTTACACACAGACTCCAGGATGGCGTGGCAGGTCCTCCACCAGCCGTACCCCAGCGACAACGTGGGACTCGTCACCGCCATCCTGGGAAGCCTGTAGAGCCTTGCCGCACAGGGACGTCGGGTAAGGCTGCACTGGATGCCCAGCCACGTGGGCGTGCGAGGCAATGAGTCCGCCGATGTTGCTGCAAGAAGAGCCGCTGGCGCCCCCCACGTGACCAGGCACGCGCCACCTAGTCTGTCATACGAGAAGGCGCGAGCCAGGCGTGCCACAGCCCACCGCGCCCACCAGACTCACCGGCAGTTAGAAGGAACAAAAAGACAAGCTGCTTAGTACGCCGCCACCACCGACTATCAGACGTTGAGCGCCTTCCATCAACAGCCCAGGGCGGACAGCGTACTGTTGCAGAGAGTCAGGCTGGGCTACTGCACCAGGGAGGAGCTGTACGACGGCTTCCAGGGGCTACAGTGCGACCACTGCGGAAGGCACAGCCGCCACCCGCAGCTGCACTACCTACTGTCCTGCCCGGCCACGGAAGCCTTCCGACCAGCGCCGCAGACCCCCGCCCACCCTGCAGAATGCAGCCTCCTCAGCAGTCGGGCAACGAGAGCTGCCCTCCTTGTCCGCCACACGCCCATGGACATGATGCTTGGGGTGCTCAGGGCGGCGCCCCCTCCTCGCTGACCTCCCCACGCCCTCACCTTCCACCCACTAGGGCAAGACAATTCCCCCAGTGGAGGGCTATTGCCCGCATTGTATATTAATGTATATATCTCAGTATATATTTTATACAATAAACCTTTATTAATTAATTACTCTATACCTTTGAAAATGTCTTAAATAGACGAAAACGTTCACCTTTAATTATATTTTCCAAGTCGTTTTATTACACATTTTGTGAATCACGTTTTTTGTGATTTATTCGCATATATATATATGTGTGTGTGTGTGTGTGTGTGTGTGTGTGTGTGTGTGTGTGTGTGTGTGTGTGTGTGTGTGTGTGTGTGTGTGTGTGTGTGTGTGTGTGTGTGTGTGTGTGTGTGTGTGTGTGTGTGTGTGTGTGTGTGTGTGTGTGTGTGTGTGTGTGTGTGTGTGTGTACACACACACACACACACACACACATATATATATTTATATATATATATATATATATATATATATATTATATTTGTAAACATATACGTATTCAAGGTAACAACTATGAAAAGCAACGACCGGAGCCCGGAGCAGAGCACTTTCGTGCATTACATTCAGTGCAGAAATACATGAAAGTACTCTACTCCGGTCGTTTCTTCTCATAGTAGTTACCTTGCATCTGTAGAACACATGCCTCTAGTGTTTTTATTGCATACATATACATATATGTTTGTACAGTATATATATATATATATATATATATATATATATATATATATATATATATGTATAAATATACATATATATATATATACATATACATATACATATATATATATATACATATATATATATTTATATATATATGTATATATATATATATATATATGTATATATATATATATATATATATATATATATATATATATATGAAGCCTATCCGAGAGTTGACACCTTGACGTAGTGGGTAGGATTGAGAATCTTAATGATTACAAAAGCTATGTCAATAGAGAGAAAAATTCTGCAAGGTCACCCATATCGAACAGGTTTTGTATGAAAAACCAGACAAAGAACAGCTCAAACACACAGTCGCAGGACCCACTACAAACTGACACGTCCCTGATGGCAAGCAGGGAAATTCCTCATAGATATATGGGGTACCGTCATAATGACGGCGTGGACCATTGAGCACCCTATAGATATAGGGCTTCACCGAATATAATGAATAAGGTGACACCAGAGAAATATCTCACCTGAAACCAGTTGGCAAGGAGGTGAGATTACTCCCAACCCCCCTTCATAGCGAACATGAATATGAATAGCACAATCAAAACATAACCGGGCGTTCCTGTTGGATCATCGTCTCTTAAAGGTCCAACCGCATTGCCTCGTGTGCTTACGGGCAGTGTGCCACCGAATGTGAGTAAGCACTGTCCAAGCAGATCCAAGTCTTGGATATTAAACAACATGAAGTAAATGAAGATCTATACTTACAACGTAAGAAGTCTCTCAGAAGACTACAGACTGGAGAGTTTAATGGAAGAACTAGACAACATCAAGTGGAACATCGTAGGACTGAGCGAAGTCCGAAAAACGGAAGAAAAGCTGATACAATTACAAGATAGTCACCACCTGTTCTACTATAGAGGTAAGGACAAAGAAAGATCTAGTGGAGTAGGATTCTTGATAAACCGAGAGGTTGCTGGTAATGTAGTCAAATTCAGTAGTTTATCGGACAGGATAGCTTGAATTATGATTAGGCTATGTAAAAGGTACACTCTAAAAATAGTTCAGGTTTATGCACCAACTTCACAGCGTTCAGATGAGGAAATTGAGTTCTTCTATGATGATTTAAGTCAAGTAATGAATCAAGAAAAAAGTAAGTACACTTTGGTAATAGGAGACTTTAATGTTAAAGTAGGGAAGAAGATGGGAGATGAAACGTGCATTGGGAAGTTTGGTGTAGGTGAAAGAAATGACAAAGGCGAGATGTTAGTAAATTTTGCAGAGAACTACAATATGAGGATAATGATCACTTTCTTCCAAAAGCGTGTAGGTTGTAAATGGACGTGGAGAAGTCCAAATGGAACAACAAAGAACGAAATAGACTTTATATTAGGAGATGAGAGCAAAAGCGTTAACAATGTTACGGTGATAAATAAAGTCAATATAGGGAGTGACCATAAAATGGTAGGTTGCACAGCTAAATTCAATTTCAGAGCCGAAAGAAATAAACTTGTTTTAAAAAAGAAAATGAGCCTTGCAAAGGTTAAGGATCATAAGAAGAAATTTTAGTTAGAAATTAAAAATAGATTCAAAGCTCTAAGAACTAACGAGGACAGAATGGAAGATATTAATTTGAATTTAGTGAATATCATTAAGGAATCAGCAGAGAAAGTAGGAAGTACAAAAAAATTAGAGAAAAGAAATACTCCAAATGACCTAATTAAAAGAAGGACCATGCAGATTAAAAGCAGGAGAGACGAAATAGAAAATGTAGAACTAAACATGCTTATCAACAAAAGGCAAAGATTAGAGAAAAGAAAGAGAAACACGGATGAAATAGAGGAAACTATTCGGAAAGGTAAGAATATTAAAGTGACCGAGCGCAGACATGCTTTAGGAAGACAGCAAATGGTATGTTTGAAAAATAGAAATGGAGAAATAATTAAATGTAGAGACAAAATGGTAAAAAGAGTAGAAGAATTTCTCCAAGAGCTTTACTCGTCGAAGACCGTAGTTGAGTCAGTAAGTTCATGTGTAGACGTTAGCAGTGTTCCAGAAATTACAAAGGAAGAAGTAGAATCTGCTCTAAAAACTATGAAACGTGGAAAAGCACCAAAGGAAGATGGTATATGAATAGATCTGTTGAAAGACGCAGGTAAAATAGTTCATATTAAATTAGCTGAGTTGAACACCCAGTGCTTACGTCAAGAAAGCGTTCCTGATGCGTGGTGCAATACAATAGTGATTTTGCTTCATAGAAAAGGAGACCAGAAAGACCTCAGTAACTATCGACCGATTAGCTTGCTATTAAAAGTATATAAAGTATTCTCCAAGATCCTTACAAATAGACTAAGTCAAGTTTTAGATGGAAACCAACCGAGAGAACAGGCAGGCTTTAGAAGCGGATATTCAACCAACTAATGGAGAAAACGACAGAATACAATATACCTATGTATTTAGCTTTTGTAGATTACGAGAAGGCCTTTGACTCGGTAGAACAAACAGCAATACTAAACTCGCTTCGCAAACAGGGTACAAACGAACAAATCGTAAGAGTTTTAGAACAGATTTATGCGAAAGGTACCGCTATAGTTCGACTACATAAAGATACAGAAGGTTGAGTTGGGAAAAGGAAGGTTTGAAGATTAATGGCGAATATTTGAACCACCTAAGATTTGCGGATGACATCATTCTTATTTCAGAAAGAGCAGAAGACTTGCAAGATATGCTGAGTGATCTAAACAAGGAAAGTCTCAAAGTAGGTTTAAAAATGAATAAGAGTAAAACCAAAGTAATGTTCAACACGAAAGTTCAAAGCAAAGAGATTGTAATTGATGATGAGAGTCTTGAGGAAGTTGAAGAATATAATTATTTAGGCCAGATGGTGAAAGTGACGAGAGATCATGATAATGAAATAAAAGGACGCATTACAATTGGTTGGAAAGTGTTTGGTAAGTATAATAAAATCCTGAGAGGCTCTCTATTTTTATGTTTGAAACGTAAAGTTTACAATCAATGAATTCTACCAGCAATAATTTACGGGTGTGAGATTTGGAAGCTGACGAGGGCGATGGAAACAAATCTAAGGACTGCACAGAGGAGAATGAAGAGATCGATGATGGGAATAACACTGAGAGACCAAAAGAGAGCAAGTTGGGTGAGAGAGCAGACTAGAGTGAAAGATATTGTGGAGGCAGTAAAAGAGAAGAAGTGGAATTAGGCAGGTAAGTTGGTGCGAAGGACTGATAAGTGATGGAGCAAGTGTGTTACTGAGTGGACGCCTGGAGATAGGAAGCGTAGAAGAGGGAGACCAGACAGAAGGTGGAGAGACGATATCGAGAAGTTTGCAGGAGTGATGTGGCAGAGGATGGCACGGTCGTGTGATTCATGAAATGCTATGAAGGAGGCCTTTGTTCAGCAGTGGACTCGGGATGGCTGATTTGATTTGATTTGATTTGATTTGATTTGATATTTAAATGTGTATGTACATATACATACTGTATACATAAATTGCAACATATAGTTTAGTAATCTGTTGAACTAAGGCTTTGTGATTCTATATTTACAATCACCCAGCGCCGCAGATTTTTTTGTTTTTTTTTCCCTTCTGGTTCATATTTATTTAAAATGTATTCTTATTGCTAATGTTATCACTTCCCAATAATATTTTGAGGGCCTGAAGCAAATCTCCCCCTTTTTCAATGAAAAATTTAAAATAGTTTTGTCGCTTTTCATGTCTTTCATTTCAATTTTGTACTTCGTCCACGTGCCCTTTTTTGTGTGTTGAAAGACTAATGATCGGTGCTGGTTAATGGTAGGCCTTTGAAGTAAAAAAGAAAAAGAAAAAAAAGAGAAATATATCAATAATACTTCTGCATTTTTTAAGCCGAGAAACTTTCTGTCCACAACTCTGAAGTTTATCTGTCCAGACAATTTTTAGATATACTCAATGTTGATTCCTACGTACATAACTTTACACGCGCTAAAATTAATTTCTATAGGCCACTCTGCAGACTTTTCTAAGAACCTGAACTAGATTATATCAGGGTAGTATTAATTCCAGAATTATTCTTATAAGAAGAGGTAAATGTCAAGAACTAAAGTCGCATATAAAGGAGGGAGTTGCGAAGCCTCCCCTTCAACCTATACAACAACGCAGAACTTTTCGGATCGTTTGATTTGTTTCCATGCCTCTAAGAACCGCTATGGCAAAGAAACAGAATAAATATCATTAAAATAACCTGGAGGATAAAGCAGTGATACTACCAATTGTGACGAGGCCCGTGGCCTCAATGAGAAGCTATGATATTAGAGACGACAAATTAATTTACTTGGGAGTAAATTTTGAAAAGATTGTTGATGATGAAGTTACTGGTAAAGGGCTTCAATCAAAAAAGAAAAAAATAAGGAAATAGAAAAAACAGATGCTATTGTCTTGAGGTACGAATGGCTTTTGGATGGGCTACATAACAGATACTCCGGCGGTACACAATTCGATCCAAACCACCTGATGATGTGCAAGCAAGGTGGATTTATTTTCCTGAGACACGATGAGGTAAGGGATCTCCCCATATGAGGAGAGAATTTCAGGTACCACACCGCCAAAATATCAGGCAAATCGCGAGTGAACATCAGCGGGGACAATTGGTTTATTTGATATACGAATATATGACCAAATGGCCCTCTGCTGCAGAGACCTAACTATTGAGGCAGCCAATTCACCAACTCACTCGCACGCAATAGGAACTGAGAAACCTTTGTTAGGGCAAAGCCCCGTCAGTTGCGACTAGTCGCTGGGGTTTTCGATGCCGATGTTAGGTCGTCTCGCCGCCTGGTCAAGCTGTCGGAAACCAACGCGGCAAGTCACCAGTGGGCCCCAAGAATCTAGCTTACTACCACCTGCTCTTAGTTCAAGACAGTATCCATAGGGCTACCTCGCGGCTCAAGGTAGCCCACTCCCGAAATAAAAAGAGGATCAAAATGTGCGAGGAGCGTGTGCAAAATGTGAATCAGGGCTCATTCTTTCCAGTAACATTCATGATTTTAAGTGGGGTCAGTCCAAGGTCCAAGGTATTCTACTCTCAGTTTGCAGAGGTGATTGCGAAAAAAAATAATAACCAAAGAGTAGTATTGTCGCATAAATGAGATGTAAATTCTCATTCTGAGAGATCCCATGTCCTAGCCCTGTAAACCAGCACTTATTCAGAACCTCGATGTTGAGCAGTGTGTATCAGAAAGCAGGATACATTAATTTTGTTTATTAGATATAAGGAAACAAAAATATAAAAGAATTTTTTACCACAGTCATTGGAGGGAACGGGGCAAATAGATTGTGTGGAAGGCAGTTGCCACTTGTTTTCACCATAGGTCCACAATGACAGAGACCGTTTGAAACACACACACACACACACACACACACACACACACACACACACACATATATATATATATATATATATATATATATATATATATATATATATATATATATATATATATATATATATATACATATATTAGATGCACGAAGAGTGTATACAGAACGTGGACCAGGGCTCATTCACTCCGATAACCTTCACGATTCTACGTGGGATGGGTTCAAGGGCAAAGGCATTCTACGCTCGTCTGCAGAGGTGATGGCAGAAAACAACCAATAACCGTAGAGCAGTAGTGTGGCGTGGACGAGATGTAGACTGTCATTCTCATTCCATCAATGGCAGATAGCAACCAACTACCGTAGAGCAGTAGTGTGGCGTGGGCGAGATGTAGACAGTCATTCTCATTCCATCAGCTTTCCAATATCTGAGAGGTACCAGGGTCCCACTCCCTAAATCAGCACACATACAGAGCCTCAATTTTGAAACGGCTGTAGTAGAAAGTTGGATAAATGAACTCTTAGACAATGAACTCTATGGAAGACAGATCCTAACTGCTGTCACCACACAGTTCCACAAGGATGGAGGTTAATAGGAAAAGAAAAGAAAAGAAGATAATAGTAGAAGTAGTGTGCATATAACTGCCTCCTCACTATTTCTATTTTTTCCCGCTTTGCAGTTTTTACCGTTTCTTTTCCTCTTATTTCTTCCTTTTCGTTTGCTTCCTTTTTTTTCTTTACGTCCATCTGCATTCCACTTCTTTTTTCTGACCATACTTTTCTCTATCTAATTTGTTTTTCCTTCCTGTTTCCCTTTATCATTCTGCTCTCTCTCCGCCTTCCAGTCCATGAAGCTCACATAAAATCACTTATGCACCAATTTCTCAACCTTCGATTAACCTTGAGAGCTTACAAACTTCAATGGGATTTCCTCACTCCACGCCCTCTCATCTCATCCCTCTTTCCCTCTTCCGTTGCTCCTTTTCATCCTTAACTCCTTTCCTTCATACCTTCCTCAACTTCATTCTTTCCTTCCTTCCTACACCTCACCTCATGTTATCTTACCGTCTCTTCTCACTTATCTCTCCTTTCACCTTTTCCCTTTCCACCTCCCACCCCAATCTCTGTCACTTTTCCTTTGTCTTAATTCTCTTCCCTCCTTTTTTATTTTTCTTCTTTTCCATTCCATGTCATTCTCCTCTATTATGTACCTTCCCCTTCTCTCTCTCTCCCTACTGTCTTTTTCATTCTTCTCCTTTTCTTTCCCCCCTCCCCGTCACCTTCCTTCCTTTTAATATCCCCTTGACGTTTCCCTCTCTCTCCTTCACCTATGCTACAAAGGCTAAATTTGTTTACAATTTACATAAAATTCGGAGAAGACTATTAAAGAGACGCGCCATGCAACTGCATCCTTCATTAAACATTCCATAAATTAACTCCTGACGCTTTCCCTATATTCATTTGTTAACAGCGTTTTCCCCTCATCCTGAGATAATTTTTGTTGGAAGCAGACGTTTGATGTCGGATAGCTGCCTCCATAGGTCTTTCCTCTGGTTGACGGTGGCATGATTTCTTTTGACGTTATAACGCAGTCACACATGTCTTCATTATCAATGCCACCATCACTGAATCATCACATCATAATTTAGTCATGGTATCATACTGTCATTTCATCACATCATCATATCACATTACAGCATCACATCACATTGCATTGCATTACATCACACATTCATTACATCACGTCACATCGCATCATCATGTAGCATCATCAAATTACACTGTAACATCACATCATCACGTCGTCATATGATCATTTTTTCACATCTTCACTTCATTACACCATCATATCATATCACATAATTACTTCATCATACCACATTCAAATCAGCAGCAGTGCTATCACCACCCTTCCAAGTTGGCTTTTTTTCAACGACGCAACTAACTGAACAAAATGGAACTGTTTACCTTTCACGCATTGACTTCCACGTATGGAGTATTGATGGCATGTTTTATGCAGTCAATATCTTAATGGCTTTAGTGACATCCCTACAGACCCTATCATTCAGCATTATTCTATGATTAAAGATTGAAAAGAGAAATCTGATTATTTTTAAGTTTTATTATCCCTTTGTTCTGCTATCTTCCTTAAAGTGTAACCACTTTGAAATTAAAGGTGTCTAATTTTACCGGAATATGTTTTTAGTACTTACAAGTCAAAAATAGCTAAATAAATTACACAAACACACTTTCACTTTTTTTTATTGCGATTTGAAATTACTGATCCTATACCAAAACCGTCGTCTACTCCAGCTATTCTCATAAAACCTACCCGTGGCTATTTAATATAAATCTTAGGAATTATGAAAATGAAGGAAGAACTACTGAGGAAAATACACGATTGGGAATAAAAGATTGGAGAAAAGAGGCAGAGAATAATGATATATTAATAACATATAGAACTCGGAGAGAAAGACAGGAGAACAAAGCTTATGATGACCGCCCAGCAACAATGATATTAATCACGTACAGAACATACACGGAGTTCTAGATGATGGAACTAGATTCTCTTGCAATGAAAAAAAGCATTATGCAAAACAAATAAGAGATATTGTTTTTTTTTTAAGTTTTGTTTAAAATTATCAGATAAATAAGCTTAGAAAAATAAAACCAGGAGAAATAATAAGTGAATAAAAAAAATCACATAGAATAGGTAAAACAAAAGGGAAAATAAAGCAAAACAAGATAGAAGATAGTGCGTGCACTAAAGTAACAAATGCCCAAACTGGAACGGATTGGTATGTTCTTAGGTATACTTGTTGTGAAGCTTTCGTTTTTATACAGTATGTAAACAATATAAAATAGTGTATCTAACTTGCCGTGTAAAGAATAATAAGCTTTATCCAATAATAACAGTTCAATATAATTAACCTTTTTACTAACACACTTGGACCGAGATGAAAAAAAGAATATGTATTACGTTGTAGAAATTATTGTTTACAAAGCTTTTGTGGCATCTAGGAGGCGTAGTATAAACGTGATGCAGTACACTATTTTTTGTAGGAGCACACTGCAAAAATAATGAGTGCCTCACGTGCACTACCTTTGCTTTTTTGAGTGTCCAAAGACAGCCCTGTAGAACCAACGTGCACACTGCTAAGCATCAATGATGCACCAATATGAAAAATTCCTCAGAGAGATATTTAGGTTCAAATTGATAGCCCATAAATATGCCTTCTATCCACACATCTTGCCTGTTGTCAGATATTTAAGAAATCGAAAATACTCTCAAAAGACAACAAAAAAAAACTCTCAATATCGTTTAAGGGATTGTTTGTTTCGTTACAGGACGTTTGGGTTGGTATACATCATGACGCCATCAGAACTAACACCAAAAGATGGCGCTGTATGCTGTGTTTTAGAATGCAGATTAGTAGACAACTAATATATTCGCTAAAAAGCCACTCAAATAGTACTTTTGAGATAATATATTTGTTTTAAACATGGTTCTCGTAAGAATAGGTAATATTACATAAGAAAAAATGCAACGTTGTACATGGATTTGATGGTTACCCTTTAAACCTCTCCTGTACCATCTCTGTGACTCCTATTTAGTGTGGTACTGTCCCCAAGGACAGAAGCTCTGGTTATCGCTAAAAGGAATGCCAATTTATTGACTACCTCCTGATATTCCTCATATGACACACCTCCCGTTACATCGGTTTTTGTAACCCAAGTTCCTCCTCTTCCTCATATTTGCTCTTCATTGAAGAAAAGCACGACGGTACCACTTGATCAGTTATCACCAAAATTGATGTCATTAGTTATCAGCATAAACATGTAAACATAATTTGTGTAACTGAACATAGGATACAGCCTTTCTACTAATATTTATCTTACTACAGAAGACAGTTTGTGTCTAGATAAGGGCGTCAAGTACTTAGTCATTAGCTATATATGCATGATTCATTTGAAAGGAGACATAATTTTTGGTGGCGCGTGGAGAGCAGGAAGAGCAACTGAGTAATTTATTTCACGTTTCAAAAGGACGCTAAAGACATTCCTCCTGATGGAAGCCAGGCCTATCTTCTGGTTTTATTCAGAAGATTCTTTGGGTCTGATCGTTTCGGCACTTACTCGGCTACAGAGTGGTTAACTAATGGAATAGACTTGGTAACCACGTTGTGAGAGTTGAAACAATTAGATAATTTCACAGATAGAGATGACAGGTGGTAAAGAACATGGACCTGCCTAGTGTAGGCTTTATGGTGTTTTGCAATCTCCTCCATTCTTATGTTCTCATGTTTACAAAGGAAACCTTCCCGCACCAAAAGTTTTCCAAGAATGAGGTCTTGGACAGCGAGAGACTTTAAAGAGTTTTATTTCCAAGTTTACTTATATAAGCCAGAGGCTCTCAGCCAAGGAGAAATTCACCCCCCAAGTAAAGAAATTAGAACTAAAAGATTTTCGACTCAAACTGACGGAATTTTTATCTTTTTGCAAATTACAGTCCTACAGATTCTATAAGCTACATAATCCTCAGGACATCGCAGTTTCTTTAGATAATAAGATTAAATTATCTGTAAAAATAAGTAGGCTACTTCATCTTCTGAGTATGACAGACTAATACATAGTGGGAAAAGGGTGATGATATTTTGACATTGGTGAAAAGGTGTTATGTTACTACAGTCAGGGTGGGAAATGAGGACCCTTGGACTACGAACAGTCTTCATTCGAAATATCTACACAAGTTGTGAGTCTGATATGGATGTGTGTGATTGGTAGTTGCCGATAAGTCTATAAAAATTTGTGAGGACAGAACCTTTATTAGTATGACATTTCGCTTGTTTCTTTCGACTGATCTAAATGTACTTCAATTACCTCATCACTTCGCTATCGAAGGAGAGTGGAGGGATGCCACTGAGATGAATCAAAAAGGCCTAGCTGGAACCACAGTCTCATAGAAAAGGACTTTCGAAACAAAGAGAATTAATTCCAAAAAGGCAAAACCTATCTCTCAACTGAATAAAACCCTCTAACCTCAATCAGAGAGAAATCCAATTTGAATGCCTCCGTCTTCAAAATATTTGATCGAGATAGTCTTAACCTTTCAGACGGAATTTTCTCTAAAAGAAATTAGATAATTTCACCCAAGGTAAATCAAACCAAAAATGTATTTCACCATGATGACGGGATTAATCCAAGGTCTTCGGCCCAATGAAGACATGTATCACTCTTCAAGATCTTCGGACCCTAAAGACTATACATAACCTTTGGGGAAATGAAGGTTTCTACCAGAGAGAGAAACCTTCAAAAAAATACTGTATATAGATTAA
>NC_134791.1:65631607-65634107 GCF_046742065.1 Oratosquilla oratoria
TTCACTCCCTCCCACTCCTCCCTCAGCTTCTTCTTATACTCATTCTCTTTTTCTTTCTCATTTAAGCAGTTCACTCTAAGTACCTTCCTACCTTCTGCCCTTTTCCTCTTTCTCCACCTATTCTCCACTCTCAGTTTACGTTCCACCAGAAAATTATCTGGTATTCCCCCACTCTCTCCCCTTAGAACATGTACATCCTTAACTCTTCCTACCATATTCCTGGTCACCACTATATAGTCCATTAACGCTCTATCTGCCACCCTTCCATCCACCACCCTCTCCCATGTGTGATTATGCTTGACTTTCATCCTAAACACTGTATTTGCTATCATCAACTCTCTTTCAAGACACATCTCCACCATCAATTCTCCACTACTATTTTTACCTGGAACTCCATACTTCCCAATCACTCCGTCTATTGGTTCGTTTCCTACCTTAGCATTAAGATCTCCCAATACAACTACATTGACATTTCTTCCTAATCCCTCTATGCACTCATTTAAATCTACCCAAAAAGCCTCCCTTTGCTCTACGCTCTTTTCACTACCAGTTCCATATGCACTTACAAAAACCCACATCTCCCTTCCCGGCTTCACTTTCATACACATCAACCTTGATGAAACCTCCTTCCACTCCACAACACGCTTACCTATCTCTTCACTTACTAGTATAGCCACCCTTTCTCTCCCTCGTCCCCTCTTCACTCCTGAGAACCTCCCAACTACACTCCCAAACTCACACTCGCCCCTACCTTTCATTTTAGTTTGACTCAGAGCCAGCACATTCGTCTTTCTTCTCACAAACATACTGCCTATCTCTTCCCTTTTACTCTCGTCTGTACCACATCCACGCACATAAAAGGACCCAAACCTTAGGGTACTGGTTGGAAAACTCCCAGACCCTCTTATGCCTTTACTTTTTTTTAGGAATGTCTCCTTTAGGGCTACAGGTAGCAGAACTCCTAATCCCATCCCCCGTCCCGTTTTTTTGTCCCCTCTTACGACTCAAATGGGAAGACTTGGTGGTAGCATTCTTTTCCTCCACCACAGGGTAGGCGAAAAAAAGGAAATGAATATTCAGAGAAATGGCACAGGACAGTAGCAAGGGCTTGGGGGACAGCACAACGGAGGGACAGTCGTAGCATAAAAGTGTCATCATTTCTCTGTGAAAAGAGTTTTCCTCCATCACAGACAAAATGATGTGTGTCTCTGGTCCGTAGGGCCGCCCCATATAGACCCTAAAGTATCAACTGCATGCTACTTTGCCACAATAACATGCAGCCAATACCCCAGACGGGTATATACATAAATAGCTAAAAAAGGAAATAGATAACAAAGTCGTTTGACGTTAACGTAGAGTGAGATAATTGAGTGCGATAACACTTCTCAGTGGGCTAATTTAAATAGCCTTTCATTACGTCAAGGCCTGGGCCACTATCTCTGCTTTGAAAATTTTTCTGACGTTAGCGAAAGTGAAATATTCATGTATGATGGTACTTTTCATAAAATTAAACCCAATTCACCCTCCCTTAATGGTTTTATGTGAAAATAGTTGTTTTTCCACATGACAGCTGTAGAGTACATAAACTCAATACCAATAATGTTGCTGAGGTACATGATTCACAATGTCAAGTTGGGTCCAAGTTCTCTGCCTCCCTATGAATTAAGGCACCCAGCGACGGGAAGACAGTGGGAAAGGAAATTTGTAATAGGTAATAGAGACATTGTTTCCAGCCCGTGTTTGATCTAAACTTTATGGCAGCGTTTCCCAACCTTGGGTGCTGAAATCAATTATAGAGGGTGCTGGGAAGTGATGCACACAAAAATCACATTGATGTATGTATCATTAATTACCTAGTTGCTTATATTTGACTTCTTCCATGCTATCTTATTTTTCTAGGGTGATCTTATTTCTTCTATAAACAGTATTGGCAATTTGCTTCAGTTCTAAGGAATCAAGAAAATAAATCAACAAGCAGTACATTTCACTTTCTTTTATCCTTCTAATAACAAGATAGGGGTGCTGGACTGCTTAAACATGACAACAGGGGTTGCTATGGTCGGAAAAGGTTAGGAAACGCTGCTTTATGGGTTTCAAAAATGCCAGGGAATATATATGGATGCTCACTGGCCGAGTGGCTTAAACCGTCGTTACGTGGGTGAGAATGGAGAGGATTCGAGGAAGCGTATCGGCAGGCGAGTTCGTAGTAAGAGCTTACTACAATAAATTTGTATGCTTCGAAAGGAAGCAACTCTCTAGCCCTCCCTGAGATGTGGAGTTCCGTGACATCAAACTGAATCATATGTAGTCCAATTTCAAAATAGTCATTTCAACACCATTCTCTACAAAATACATTACACATGTTTAGACTTTATTATAATTCAACAGAAATGAAGTGTCTTTTTCTTCTTTATTTATCAACGGTTAATTAGACGTATTACATATATGACTACTAAACGATCTTTTCATATGTTAAGTTCTTTTTTTTTCACCGACTCGT
>NC_134791.1:65639107-65654107 GCF_046742065.1 Oratosquilla oratoria
TGCCGAGCCATATTTCGTTGAGGATGGGACGTTTGCTACTTTAGTGTACGCAAAGCGCGTATATAAAGATGCCAGGTTTTGGTGTCCAGCCCAGTTCCTTTCTGTACTCGTCACAAGCGGTGTGCGACTCAGGTCACTCTGCGGTCACTTTTGTGTTTAGGGCCGGGCTCCGAGCCCTGCCCGCCTACCCAGCCTAGGTCGACACTCGCGCTAACCAGAATAAAGCCACCAAACTCACTCGAGTTTCCTTTACTCCCTCGGCACCAAAGCACAAGTAACATTCTCGTAATGTTACTTGTAAAGATAAGTTCACCAAATACATTCATTTGATATTCAACGTTTCGTCTACAAAAAGAAAAATCTGAATGTTCAGACAATTGTTATGCTTTGAACCATACATATCTACAAACATACACACGTACACAAAAGCATATATACATAAGTGTCACCCTTCATACTAAATATTCGCGACCACCACAGGATTTCTATAGTTTCTTTGCATCGATACAAACGACATTGCAATAATTGTACAAATATATATATAACATTTCATTAACAACAGTCACACATCGTTTACACTCATAATTCTCACAAGAGTACTGTTATTCATAGACATGGGTATATGTTCCAATTATGGGAACTTATGGTAACCCATGACCATGCGCACCCACCAGGAGTGACGCGCTTGCTCCACTGTAGGCCTTTTAGTGCAGTGTATCGTACGCTGTTGGTGTGAACTCTTAAATACTTTCAAATAAATCGACCAAAATTCTAATTTGTTTTTATGCCTCGAATGTCGTTGTGGTTCTCAAATAGAGTTACAACACAATAATAAGTGTAGTGTTATTAGAGCCTATGTTCATGTTCATGTTCAGACTGTTCTTCCTGACGGTCCTTACACGCTGAATCGAAACACGTACGCCAGAAATTAGTGAATAATGGGTATTCCAACAGTGATTTAGATCATATTTGTAATAAGGTAATTGTATGATTATTTTTCTTCTCTAAAATTCTCCAAGCTTCAATACATTAACATCTATTGCCATAAAATTTTCACAGAGGCATATAAAACAGACGAAAACGTAATAGAATAATTCATTACTAAGAACAATGATTTTGGTCATGTTTATAATAAGATGTTGTGTGATCATTTTAATTTCCAAAAATTCCCCAAGGCTCAATACATTAACATCTATTACCATAAGAAATTTAACAGAGGCATATAAAACAGGCATAAAAATAATAGAAGACATCATTAATAAAAACTGCCACCCCACCACTAAAGAGAAACAAAGTCGCGTGGTAGTTTACTACACTAATCCAAAAACTAGCTCATTGGTTATGAGAGATAATTTATCCTATAATAATGAGGCCACCCTAAGACCAATGCAGTATATGAGTATTAATGTTTAATCGAGGACTGCGTAACTCGCAACTCGAGCTACATTGGGCATACTAGATGCAGTACTAGTAGGCAAATTTCCATGCACTTACAAAACGGGGCTGTTACCTAAGAGAACTTAGTTAAAGGCACGAATATAATTGCTAGTAGTAGAGACCCACGAGGACTAAGACTTTTAGAAGCTATGTGTAGAAGAGAGAGAGCGAAAACAACCTATTATGAATATTCAATAACAGGATTTTAAGCAATTGCCTATTCAACGACATTTCTCTTTCGCGCAAGTCTCGTGTGGTAAAACCTCTACCACTCCCCTCGGCCACCGAGTCAGGTGAACGAACCCTCCTCCTCCTCCTATCCATCAAATCCATCCATCTTCTTTCTCTCTCCCTTACGCTGGTTAGGTAGAGGCAACTCTCCCCTTCTCCACCACTCTCACACTCGATCCACCATCTCCCAGCCCCCAAATGACCGCAAAAAAAAAAAAAAAAAAAAAAAATCTCCTAAACTATGTACTGTATAAGCGAACTCGTGTGTCATTTTTTCATAAGTACTGTTCTCCGTTACGTTATATCATTGTAACCTCTTTTTTGTGTGTATGTGTGTCATTCACCACGGTCTTGGATCACGTGTTGGACTCGTGGTCGACAGCTGTTTCCCCACCGGAAGAGAGCTCAGAGCTCATATATGACCAATCTATGTGTAATGCTGTGATCTTATACGCACAAACACACCCAACTCCCCTCCCACGAGAGCTGGAGTAACATCGCGTAGCGCAGCGATACTGAAATTATTTCAGTCCTGGGCGGGATTCGAACCCGGACCGTGGTAGTGGCAGCCGGGAACTCTAAACACTGTGTGTGTGTGTGTGTGTGTGTGTGTGTGTGTGTGTGTGTGTGTGTGTGTGTGTGTGTGTGTGTGTGTGTGTGTGTGTGTGTGTGTGTGTGTGTGTGTGTGTGTGTGTGTGTGTGTGTGTGTGTGTGTGTGTGTGTGTGTGTGTGTGTGTGTGTGTGTGTGTGTGTGTGTGTTCATTTTTGTATTTTTTGTATTTCTCTCCCTTATGGCTCTGGCTTTCTTCAAGGTTGCGGAGAGAAGACCAGCGGGAAAGCTAAGTTTTACGAAGGTTTTGGTTATATGTTGTAATTCTTCATTGAGGAATTCAGGGCTACATATCCTAAGTGCTTGAAGGTAAAAATCCCATGACTACACCTGAATTCCTCAATAAAGAATTATAACATTTAACCAAGACCTTCGTAAAACTTAGCTTTCCCACTGGTCTCTCCGCAACCTTGAAGAAAGCCAGAGCCATAAGGGAGAGAAATAGTGATAAAATCCAAAGCAAGAACAATACAATGTACATAGTAGTCCCCACCTCAGACTTGGCCTGCGAACTCAGTAAAGAACTGAGACATATAGACATCCACATCTCTTGTGACGCAGGTAAGAAAATTAATTATCTTATCAAACCAAAGATAGAAAGTAACAATACCGAAAGTTTAGTTTATAAAATTACATGTTCGGGGTGTGACAGTACATATATAGGAGAAACATACAGGGGATTAGTCACAAGATTAAAAGAACCCAAAGCCGATGTCAAATACCACCATAACACCAGTGCACTCGTGAACCACATAGACGAAGAAGGACATCTACCTAAATGGGATCAAGCGAGTATTCTGCATAATAATCTCAACAAAAGACAAAGTAAAATCGTAGAAGCTCTGTACATAGCCACCAACAAATGTACGAACAATAGAGTAGGTGATATCAAATTATCGGAGACAACAGCACGGCACGCAGCAAGAGTGGAAGAAAACGGGACGAAGGATCACCAGAGGCATCCCACGGAGTGTCAGTACGACCAACGCACAAGAGTTAGAGCCTCCTTGAACTCAGACCTATCCTAGTTCATTACCCACACATTTTCTGTATTTATTGCCAGTATTTTCTTTTTTGTAACATTCTTTCTGAAGAAGCACCATAATGCGAAACTAGTTAAAGAATAAACTCTCGTTCTATTTGTGTGTTTTCCCCTCTGCCTCTTTCACAACCTGTCAAGATATCGTCATATCTTTCATTTGTCTGTCTGTCTGTTTGTTTACGAACTCCTCCTAGGGTTTTGGAGATAGACCCCCATAACCACATATTCTGATAACCTATCACTCCAGGTACTTGGATAACTATATTCCATTAAAAAAATAGTTAGGGTTAAAGTTAGGTGGGGTATGGTTAGGTTAGGGATTATACACGAGCTCCTAGGTTTATGCAGATAGACCCCTATAACCATATATATTCTAAAACCTTATAACCCAAGGTACTTGGATAACTATCTTTCATTTGTCTGTCTGTCTGTCTGTTTGTTTGTTTGTTTATTTGTTTGTTCACGAACTCCTCCTAGGGTTTTGGAGATAGACCCCTATAATCATATATATTCTGATACCCTATCACTCCAGGTACTTGGATAATTATATTTCATTAGAAAAAAATATTCTGGTTAGGGTTAAGGGTTAAACTTAGGTGAGGTATGGTTAGGTTAGGGATTATTCATGAAGTCCTCATAGGTTTTTGCAGATAGACCCCTATGACCATATATATTCTGAAACCTTATAACCCAAGGTACTTGGATAACT
The DNA here is from genome assembly GCF_046742065.1 of Oratosquilla oratoria. Lineage (NCBI taxonomy): Eukaryota > Metazoa > Arthropoda > Malacostraca > Stomatopoda > Squillidae > Oratosquilla > Oratosquilla oratoria. Next base: position 65,643,137 of record NC_134791.1, read on the forward strand.
ATCTTTCATCTGTATCTACTATATTATGTAATAAAGTAGTAGCCTCTGTCTGTCTGTCTGTCTGTTTGTTCACGAACTCCCCCAAAACCATATATATTCTCCATAACCAAGGCTACTTGGATAAATATATTTTATTTCCAAATGGCGTCTCCCTCCTCAAACTGATTTTTTTTTTTTTTTTTTTTTTTTTTACTATCTTAACATTTTATTCTTGTTACCTTTTCCATTGAGTTATATTGATACGTGTAACTTTTCTCCACACATTCTATCAAAATTAAAATTATCATTATTTGTCCACAGTAACGCGCGGGTAATTTGGCTAGTACCCATATATATTCTGAAACCTTATTACCCAAGTTACTTGGATAACTATCTTTCATTCGTCTGTCTGTCATATAACCCACTCACTCCCTCACACACTCACCAAACACCAGCCGGCCGACAATGAGGCGCCCGCCAGACATCCTGTTCATTCTGCTGACTACAGCAGTTCCTGCCGCGCCACCAGGCGACATGCACACACGAACACACGCGATCACACAAATAACCACACAGTAATAAACACATTATTACGTATACTGACGAACCTCCCCTGGATATATATTATAGTCTAGCTGTTAGACCAAATTATATATCCAGGGGAGGTTCGTCAGTATACGTAATAATGTGTTTATTACTGTGTGGTTATTTGTGTGATCGCGTGTGTTCATAAAGAATATTCACAATGTTTCTATTTTCTTTATTGGTTCACAATTTCTTCCATGGTTCTACACTAAGTCAATCACCTCCTAGTTCTATATTACAATTGCACTCGATTATTCCATTGGTACGTATCATCGGACCGACTCCCCTCCGAGCTCTGTGCATTCCCTTAAGAAGGCCGGAAACTAGTTTATGAGGTGCCACGCTCGTATAAACTTAAGAGTTTATGCGAGCGAGATTTAGTTCGTCACTTCTTATTATATTTTACATTAATATTTTATAATTTAGTCTAACAGCTAGACTATGATATATATCCAGGGGAGGTTCGTCAGTATACGTAATAATGTGTTTATTACTGTGTGGTTATTTGTGTGATAGCGTGTGTTCCGGTGTGCATGTCGCCTGGTGGCGCGGCAGGAACTGCTGTAGTCAGCAGAATGGACAGGATGTCTGGCGGGCGCCTCATTGTCGGCCGGCTGGTGTTTGGTGAGTGTGTGAGGGAATGCACAGAGCTCGGAGGGGAGTCGGTCCGATGATACGTACCAATGGAATAATCGAGTGCAATTGTAATATAGAACTAGGAGGTGATTGACTTAGTGTAAAACCATGGAAGAAATTGTGAACCAATAAAGAAAATAGAAACATTGTGAATATTCTTTATGAACCGCCTTATGAAAGGGATACATAAAATGGTGGCAGCGGTGGGATTGGGTCGAGGTTGAGTTTGACCTTTCTCAGCTTCTCTCCATGTATGGTCACGGTTGTGTGATCGGAAGGATCCGTTAGTAGAAAAACATTGTTAGGGAGTGAGCTTGTGACTGTGAAGGGACCTAAGAACTTGGGTCTGAGTTTGTTAGTCCTGGTTGAGTCTTTGACCATGACAGTGTCACCAAGCGCTATGTCAAGTGGAGTTGACCGTTTGTGTTGTTTTGTCTTTGTCTTTTCTTGGGCTTCTTTGAGGTTTTCCCTGACTTGTTTGTAAATGGTTTGCATACCTCTTTTGATGCAGTGTGTGAGGTTTTCTAGGTTTTATAAGGGGGTTGGTTGGTTGAAGATTTGGTAGGGTAGGCGCATTGGCTGGCCAAAAATGATCTCATGTGGGGACATCTTTGTTGCGGAATTGACTGTGCTGTTGATACTGGCTTGTATCTGTGGTAGCCAATCTTCCCAACTGTCCATGAGGTCGCTGACCAAGGGTCTGAGCACCTCTAGGACTTTGCGATTTGTTCGCTCAGTCAGACCATTTCCCTGTGGGTGGTATGCAGTGGCAAATGTTTGGTCAATGTTGTAGAGGTGTGCTACTTCGCGCATCACCTCATTTTTAAATTCTGATCCATTGTCAGATAACATTGTGTGTGGTATGTTGTATCTACAAAAGATATTGTTAACTAGGGCTTTGGCTACAGTCTCTGCTGTTTTGTCTTGGAGTGGTATTAGGATTGTGTATTTAGAGAAATATTCTACTGCTGTGAGTATATAATTGGAACCTTGATGGCTGGTTGGCATTTTGAGTAGATCAATGCCAAGTGTTTCCCATGGCTCAGCAGGGAGTGGGATATCTTTTATGTGGAGTTGTTTGGGGTCAGGGCCTCTGAATTGGTTGCAAGTGACACAAAAGTCAATATGCGTGGTTATGTCTCTTTTCATGTTTTGCCAGTAGTATGAGTGCCTAGCAGTGTTTAGTGTCTTATCTCTGCCTGAGTGGCCTCCCATTGCACTGTCGTGCAATATGTGTAGGACCTTGAGGACTAGGGCTCTGGGGATAACAGTAACCTCTCTGGTGTTAGTGGTTCTCCTTATGACTCCGTCGACCAGTTTGAGTTCCCCAATAGGGACAGGTGGTCGGGAGTGTAAGGGGGTTTGTGAAAGGAGATGTTGTTTTATTGGAGACCATATAGGGTCTCTTTCAGTTTCATCTCTGAGTTCTTGCATAGGTATGCATGTGGTTTGGGTTATGGGGGTGATGTGAGTTTGTCTGATCAAGCAGTCTGCCACTACGTTAGCTTTCCCAGCTAAGTATACGATCTTGGGATCGTAATCAAGGAGAGTTGCTTTCCATCTAGCAACTCTCCCATGTAAGTCTTTGGAGTTAAAGAGATAGACTAGGGGTTGGTGATCAGTGAATATTGTTATCTTGTAACCTAGGATAAGAAACTTAAAATGTTTCAGACCCCATATGAGGGCTAGGCCTTCTTTGTGTGTAGTTGAATAGTTACTTTCAGGCTTATTAAGTACTCTACTTGCGTAGGCTATGGGGTGCTCTTTGCCATTTTCATCTTTCTGTTGTAGGACTGCGCCTATTCCTTTAGAGGAGGCGTCTGTGTAAAGAAAGAATTCTTTCTTCATGTCAGGGAAGGCTAGTACAGGGGCTGTGGTCAGAGAGTGTTTCAGTGTCTCGAAACTTTGTTGTTCTGTTTCTGACCATTGAAATGGTTCGCCTTTCCTTGTGAATTTGGTTAGGGGGGAAGCTATGTGTGCAAAATTGTAGATGAAATGTCTATAGTATGAAGCTAGCCCTATGAAACTTCTCGTTTCAGTTGCGTTTTTGGGTATTGGGAAATTGTTTATTGTATCTATTTTATCTGTGGTGGTATGGATGCCTTGGCTATCTACCTTATGGCCTAGGAAGGTGAGTTCCGTCTGTAGGAATTTACACTTTCCTAGTTGGACTTTCAATCCTGTGTTTTTTAGTCTTTTTAGGACAATTTCTAGTTTGTGAAGGTGGTCAGTTTGTGTGGGACTATAGATTATGAGGTCGTCTAAGTAGACGAATAATGAGACTCCTATCATGTCACTGAAAATGCGGGTCATCAACCTTTGTTGGGTTGAGGGGGCATTCTTAAGGCCAAAGGGCATACGTTCAAATTGATAATGTCCTTTGTCAGTGGAGAATGCAGTTACGGGTTTCGATTCATTTGTTAATTCCACTTGCCAGAAGGCAGACTTAAGGTCGATAGTGGAAAATACTGTATTCCCGTTGCCAATGCATTGTAGTACATCTTGCATGGCGGGGAGGGGGTGTGGGTCAGATTGAGTGACATTGTTTACCTTTCTAAAGTCCACAACAGGGCGTAAGGTTCCGTCTTTCTTAGGGATCAGGAAGAGGGGACTGTTCCAGGGACTGTCTGAGTGGGAAATTACGCCTTGGTGTATCATCTCTTGTACACTGTTATTGACTTGGGATTTCCTACTGTGAGGTATGCGGTAAGCGGGAGTGTAGGAAGGGGGGGTGTTAGGGGGGATTTGGATGTGATGTTTGATTATATCACATTTGCCTAGTGGTTCACCTTCTAAGGCGATAGCTGATCTATTCCTTTGTAGGAGGGCCATTAGCTTGTGTAGAATATCTCTGTTGGCTGATGTGATTTGGTCTGGATGGATAGGGGTGAGGGGTTGTGGTGGTCTTACCGTGTTGATGTGTTATGGGAGTGGTTCCTGTATTGGGGAATTATGGAGATGGACTGAACAAATGTTTGTGTTCTTCCTAATTTTGCGATGTTGATCAGAGAGGTTAGTTACCATGGCTAGTGTGTGTTTATTTTCTGATATTATGTCCCAAGAGTGTTCAATTGTGATGTTGGTAAGTCTAGACGTTTCTGAGTCAATTATGACGTCCTGATGTCCGATTGCTCCGGGTATGAATAATGGGACAGTCATGGAATGTCTAGGGGGAATGATGACTGTGTTAGACATCAATGCCTTTGAGGTGACATAAGGGGGTGGTCGGAAGGAATAGCTGTTAGTTGGAATTGGAGTATTTGAGGAAGGGAGACATGAGAGAGGTTGTGTGTCTGAGTCGGGTGTCTCAGGGACAGTTGGCTCATCATTCACATCTGAGAAGGAGATGTTATTTTTCTCTAGGTCTATAATAGTTTTCCATGTCCTCAATTATTTTAATCCTATTATACCTTGTTGATCGAGACTCCATTCGTCAGCTATGTGGAAAGGTGTGAAACCTACTTGGAAGTTGTTGACTTCTATATTTAAGTCTATGGTGTCGTGTAGAGAAATGGTGCTCCCTTCTATTAGGAGTCCTTCCATATTGGAAAATTGAATTTGGGGTGGGTCATTTAATGCTTCATAGAGTGCTCTGGGGATGATGTTCAGATTTGTTCCTGTATCAACCATCATGTCAACTGTGAGTTGATCTAAAGTCACTTTTAGGGTGACGTAGTTGTGTTGTGTGTGAGATATTCCTATGGTGGTTTGGTGCGTGAGGCTGGTACACGTTCCCCCAATCGGTGTTGAGTTGTGCGTGTCGTGTGGGAGGGAGCTGTTTGTCGAGGGGTCGTGAATGGTTTGTTAGTTCTCTGGTGAGGTTGTGGTTGTGATTTCTGTTGGTAACACTCTTCGTTGGAGTGAGTTGTGGTTTTGTGTAGGTTGCAGTATTTGTTTGGATGTGTTGGTGTAGGTAGGAGTGGAGGTTTAGAGGGGGGTGGAGCTTGTATGGTTTGATATTGCACTTTGCATTGCGCATCCGTATGGGAGGTAGTACCATGAACTGAGCAAGGGATGGGGTGGTGTTGTACCTGCGGGTATTGTTGTTGCTGTGTTCGACACTGGGCATCGGTGTGGGAAATGGTTCCATGAACTGAGCAAGGGCTAGGGTGGCGTGGTGCCTGTGTTTGCATTTGTTGTTTTTGTATGCAGTCTCTAGTGTTGTGACTGTTTGACAAATGGTAGGAACACCACTTAGAAGATTGTCCTTGATTGGTGGGAGGGGGCTGCTGTGACTGAAGGCTATTTAGTCTGGGGAGATAGTGGGGGGTGGATAGAGATACATTGCAAGCATTGGTGATATCTAGGATATAGGTATAAGCTAGTGGGTTTCTAGTGTTTAGTTCCCTTTTGGAGGCTTCTTTTAAACACTTTGGAGGGAGTTGGGAGAGATAAAAACCTATCTCAAAGAACGTTAGTAAATGTTCAAAGGTCATGACCTTGTTACCGTATTGGTCAGTGTGAAGCCAAGGGCTGTTGTTCTCTAAGTCCTCTCTAACTTCTTTAATTTTGTTTGCTACAAAATCCATAATGTTCGGTTGTGTTTGAACTCTAGTGTTATTGAGGAAGGTGAGAAGGAATTGAATGTTGTTTGGTTGTTTGTTCTGAAAGACATTAAGGAGGTGGTGTTTATAATCTTGATATGTGGTTCCACATGCAACTAAACTGTCTAGCATACGTGCCTTTGAACAGAAAATGTCTGATGCCTCTATTTTCTGACGGCACAAATTAATTATATCTAAGTCAGAGTAGTGATTGTTCTTGGAGAAAAAGAGATCACATGCTGTCAGAAAGTCAGTAATGGATAATCCACTATCTTGGGAAAAGGTTGGAATTTCTGTGAGGGGGTAAATGGTTTGATAGTTGTTAATTATTGTTGGTTGAGGTTGTTGGTAAGGATAATATTGTGGATTTGTAGCAGCGTTAGGTGGTGGTCGGTGGTATGGTGTGGAGGTGTGTTGACTGGATGGGTTATGGGGAGTAGTAAAGGGGAAGTTTTGGTAGGCATGGGGAGTGTGATGGAGGGGTTGGTACTGTGGGTGCACGGGAGGGGGAATTAGGGGTGTCGAGATATGGGGGTTGAACTGTTGACGGTTTATAGGAGGAGTAGCTTGAGCAAATGATGTGGTGGGAGGAATGGGTTGTTGTGGTTGAGAGGGGTTGAAGGGATCTTCTTGAGAGGGTTGGTTATAAATGTGTAAGACATCATTATAATAATGAGCACTTATTGGAGTATCTGCCTTAGGAGCGGCGTTGTCAGAGTTATGTGAGTGGTCATGGTCTAAGGGTTGTGTGGGAATGTCAGCCTGTGGATTTATTTGTTGAGGGTCTGGTTCGTATTTTTTATAATCTAAGTCCTGAGGTGGGTTTTCTTCTTGAGATTTAGAGAGGATGTTTTCTATCGCTTTCTTGAATTTGCTTCTCGTTCCTGTCGCCATGTTAGTGGTTAACTATAGGTGGGGAATCTAAGTCGAATTGTTAAGTCAGAAAGATGTGGTACACATTACTTAAAAGGTGTATGTTAAGGTTAGCTAAGAAAAAAAAAGGAATACAGGGTGTCAACGGTTATACATTATGCTTATACATATATATATATACAATGTAAAAGGGCATATATAATATTGGGAAGAGAAAAATATTTGATATTGGCAAAAAATTATGTGATTATATCAAAAGAATGTTATATATATATATATATATATATATATATATATATATAAAAGATATACAATGTAAAAGGGCATATATAATATTGGGAAGAGAAAAATATTTGATATTGGCAAAAAATTATGTGATTATATTAGTTATTGAGATTTTTTTTTTTATATATATATTATTCTAAATAATAAATTGGGACAGTACAAGATAGAAGTATGCAAAAAAAAATTAACTTACTTGTGTAACTTAATTATGTAACTTAGTTTTGTAATATGATGTTTTTGTTTGAATTATTAAATCACTAGAGACTGAATTATTAATCAAAGAAGGAAAAAAAATGGATTTTAGCTATCGTTAGTTATTGGTTATATGCAAGTTTAAAGTGAATCTTACACTATTATATATATTTAATCAATAGAGTACCTTGATGGGTATGAATTAGATTAGGTATATATATCGATGTGTGTGCCGGTCCGTCAGGTGTGGCTGTGGCGCCCCGTAGACTTGTTTGTCCTTACGTACGAAGATATTGGGTGTGTGCAATCACTGCTGGGTGGTAACATTTGACGTGCTCGTAAAAAAAAGGAGATAAGGCAGTATCAGGGGGGGGGGTTTGTTTGGTTATTAGTTGTTATTTCTAATGTACAGTATAGTATTGTGAAAGGTTGGTATAGTAATTACCTTGGTTAGTAGTGGGTCGATAATCAGGAGTCGGTGATGATGACGTACTGGTGGTGCAATTGAGATATCTTCTAGGAGGGGTGGTTTGAACTTGGTGTTCTTGGTAGGGGGGTACCGTGTTGAGGGTTTGCTGCCACCATGTGGTTTGAAATGTAAATTTCACCACCGTATTGAAGACTTCTCGGAGGGTGTGGTTGGCGTTTGATTATGGAGTTGGGTACTTGTGTGTGTCGAGAACTCTGGTATTCTTTCTTCTGGTAGGCGTTGCTGACCATTTCATTCATTTTTCTTCTTCGGAGATGTGGGAATGAAAACCGCTGCCACCATTTTATGTATCCCTTTCATAAGGCGGTTCATAAAGAATATTCACAATGTTTCTATTTTCTTTATTGGTTCACAATTTCTTCCATGGTTCTACACTAAGTCAATCACCTCCTAGTTCTATATTACAATTGCACTCGATTATTCCATTGGTACGTATCATCGGACCGACTCCCCTCCGAGCTCTGTGCATTCCCTTAAGAAGGCCGGAAACTAGTTTATGAGGTGCCACGCTCGTATAAACTTAAGAGTTTATGCGAGCGAGATTTAGTTCGTCACTTCTTATTATATTTTACATTAATATTTTATAATTTAGTCTAACAGCTAGACTATAATATATAAAATATTAATGTAAAATATAATAAGAAGTGACGAACTAAATCTCGCTCGCATAAACTCTTAAGTTTATACGAGCGTGGCACCTCATAAACTAGTTTCCGGCCTTCTTAAGGGAATGCACAGAGCTCGGAGGGGAGTCGGTCCGATGATACGTACCAATGGAATAATCGAGTGCAATTGTAATATAGAACTAGGAGGTGATTGACTTAGTGTAGAACCATGGAAGAAATTGTGAACCAATAAAGAAAATAGAAACATTGTGAATATTCTTTATGAACCGCCTTATGAAAGGGATACAGTTTGCATGTTTGTTTGTTCACGAACTCCTCCTAGGGTTTTGGAGATAGACACCCATAACCATATATATTCTGATACCCTTTCACTCCAGATACTTGGGTAACTATATTTCATTAAAGAAATGTTTAGGGTTAAGGGTTAAAATTAGGTGGGGTATGGTTAGGTTAAGGATTATTCACGAACTCCTAGGTTTTTCTAGATAGACCCATATAACCATATATATTCTGAAACCTTATAACCCAAGGTACTTGGATGACTATCTTTCATTTGTCTGTCTGTCTGTTTGTTTGTTTGTTTATTTGTTTGTTCACGAACTCCTAGGGTTTTGGAGATAGACCCCTATAATCATATATATTCTGATACCTTATCACTCCAGGTACTTGGATAACTACATTTCATTAAAAAAAATATTCCGGTTAGGTTTAAGGGTTAAACTTAGGTGAGGTATGGTTAGGTTAGGGATTATTCACGAAGTCCTCCTAGGTTTTTGTAGATATACCCCTATAACCATATATATTCTGAAACCTTATAACCCAAGGTACTTGGATAACTATCTTTCATTTGTATCTACTATAATAAAGTAGTAGCCTCTGTCTGTCTGTTTGTTTGTTCTCAAACTTCCCCCAAAACCATATATATTCACCATAACCCAGGCTACTTGGATAAGTGTATTTCATTTCCAAAGGGCGTTTCCCTCCTCAAATTGATTTTTTTCTTACTTTCTTAACATTTTATTTTTGTTACCTTTTCCATTGGGTTATATTGATACGTGTAACTTTTCTCTACAAATTTTATCAAAATTAAAATTATCATCATTTGCCCGCAGCAACGCACGGGTAATTTGGCTAGTACATATATATATGTATATATATATATATATATACATATATATATATATATGTATATATATATATAGTATATTTCGGGCGCAGATTCTCACTAATACACACTGTGTTAAACACGACAGTATTTTGTCACTCATTAATTTTCATACTGAGATTTTTAGTTGTTGTTTTTTTAACAGTAGATCTCATTTCAGGGGGGGGGGGCAAATGCAAGCCTTCCATATTTAATTGACTTTTCGACTTCAAGGAGTCATCTCCAGAATAGTATACAAGAATTAAGTAACAGTCTTACACAGCTACATAATGCACAATTGACAATTTTGTACAGACTTGGGAACACTAAAAGGTTTGTGTTGACCTCCTGCGTGGTCGGACACTTCGCTCAGGAGGGGGAGGGGAAGGAGGAGGAAAAGTAGGAAAGTCAGGTAGGATGGTTCGTCTCGTAGGGACGCCCCGATGGTCAAGAGGGGGTTGGTGAGGTGGAGTAGGTGGAGAGGAAGGAGGTGGGTGTTGCTGCCGATGGGCTCCAAATCTAGATGAGGAATAAAAGAGAGGAATAGCAGAAGTCATGTTTGATTGTATGTTATCAGAGCTCTTTTCCTTATGTGGATGGCTTCTAGCATTTTTAGTTCTTTTATTTTATTACACTGTGCGACTATCTTAGTGTTGTTCACAATAGTCTCCCTATCAAGTACAGTCTAGTGGTATTGAACGTGGTGTTGTTTAATTGCTCTTTGTTGTAAATGTAAGGACAACCTTCTACTTAGTTGGCACGTCGTAAACCCAATGTATGTAGAATTACGGGGTGCGCAGTCCCCAGAAGTACAAATTTATTCATATATAACATTGGTTCTCGATAATGTGCCGCCATTACCAAACAGATTCTTCTTCATGACCAGGGAACTAGTACGGGGGTTGTCGTAGAATAAGGTTACTCTTAATCTATCGTAATCACCTATTGGCTTGCAATTTCTATGTATGATTTCTTTTATCTGTTTCTCTTGTCGGTAAGAGCTACAAAATATATTCTGATAGAATACAGTGACGGTCTTTACTTGGTCCGACGTTCTGACAGCAACCTTGCGTTCTAGTAAGTCCTTAGTTACACTGTCAGTCTTGATTGGAGTAACCATTACTCACAAGCATCTGGCGCAGGTAAGTAAGCTCTAAATGGAGCATGTGCCAGGAGGAACACATAGAAATTGCCCGCCGAACATATGCCCTAATGACGCCTTTCTTATAATTAAGAGAATATTCACCAAGGCCATTCATGCATTTGGCGCTATCGATGGGCTTGCGATACACCTTAGTTTCAAAGTTATCAGAAGTCGCATCCACCAAAACATCAAGGAAAGAAATCTTAACATTAACACTGAGCTCTGCTGAGAATTGTAATCCAGAGGTCAACACAAACCTTTCAGTGCTCCCAGTCGAACTGTACTTAAATCCATATTGTCTGTAGAAAATTTTCAATTGTGTATTATGTAGCTGTGTAAGACTTAATTCTTGTATACTATTCTGAAGATGATTCCTTGAAGTCGAAAGTCAATTAAATATAGAAGACTATGGAAAGCTTGCATTTGCCCCCTCCCCCCTGAAATGAAATCTATTGTTAGAAAAAATTAAAATC
>NC_134791.1:65664107-65674107 GCF_046742065.1 Oratosquilla oratoria
CGCATGATCGTCCTTGTCTAAATCCAAACTGCCTTGGATTTAGTATGTTCTTTTTTCCAAATGCCTTACTCATCTAATTTTGATCATTCTTTCGCAAACTTTAGCTATCGTACTTGTAAGAGAGACCGGTCTATAGTTAGAAGGGTCTTCCTTGTTTCCCCCTTTATATCTTCTGGAACTTTTCCTTCTTTCAATGAACTGATTATTAGGCTATGTATTTTGTCTGTTAGTTCTTTCCTGCATTCTCTCAAAATCAAGTTTGCCATTTCATCTGGTCCATTCGATTTTCTGACATCGAGATTACTCAAGTGATTCATTATTTCATTCCTTATTACTTCTATCTCTTTCATAGGGGGGGGGACTTTCTCCTCCCACTCGATATCTCTGGGTTGTATGTTCTCCCTCGTAAATACCGATTTAAAATGTTTGTTCATAATTTCTGCCATTTCTATTTCCTCTGTGTATTCAACTCCTCCTTGTGGTAGTTTCACTAATTCTTGTTTGTTTTTTCAGTTTGTTGTTTACAAATCTGTAAAATAGTTTTGGTTGATCTTTACATTTTTCTATGACATTTATTTTTTTCGTATTTTCTCTTTTCTTCTCTACACACTTGTACATACTGATTTCTACAACTAGTATATATTTTCCATTTTTCAGGTTTTTTGTCTTTTTTCCATTTTATCCAAGCTTTATCCCTTTTGTCTTTTAACTCCCTGCATTTTTTATTGTACCAACACTTTACATGTCCTTTTTCTTGTTTTTGTCTTGGAACATACTTTTCCACTCGTTCTTTATCATTTTTTGTCAAAATATTCCATTTCTCTTCTATTGTTGTTTCCTCCTTGTGTATCCTTTCCCAGTCTGCTTTTTGAAAGAATTATCTTATTTTATAGAAAAAAAATCCATACATCAATCTTCCTTTTCTCTATTGTTCGCTTTTTTCTGTTTTTTTGTTTTTTTTTCTCGTTTAGTTCCAGTTCAACCAATATGTGGTCACTTTTACTTATTGGTGTCTTATATTCAATCTTGTCCACTATTTCGGGTTCTGATCTGATTATTAGGTCCAGTCTCGATGGTTCTTCCTCATTTCTATACCTAGTATTCTCTTGTATACATTGCGTCATTGTATGTTCTATAATCATATCAAGTAGTACATTTCCCCACAGGTCGTCTCCACCCTTCACTGTCATCTCTTCCCAGCAGATTTCTTTACAATTAAAGTAACATATTATAACTATTCTTCCTCCATCTTCCATTATCTTATTTAGTGTTATCCTTGTGTCTTCTAACATATTTTTGTGCTCTTTCTCTTCCCAGGAAGCCGTTTTAGGAGACACATAATTTACTTCAAACTTCCTGCTCTTCCCATCCTTGTCCTCCACTTCTATCATAATCATCTCTACTCTATTCTTTCCATATGTGACATTCCTCACATTTATATCCTTCTTAGTCAAGAACATAACTCCACCCCCTTGTTTTACCTCTCTGTTTCTGATCCAATAATTATATGCATCATGTCCTATACTGTTGGGTGGTGGTTGACCTTTCAATTTTGTCTCTACAATTCCCATAATATCCGGTTCTTTTTCCTTCAGGTAATCATTCATTTCGTTCAAGCCTGTTATTAGGCTATCTACATTTGTGTAAGACACTTTTAATTTTCTGCTACTTCCATCGAGTTTTCTGTTTCCCTTCTGTTTTCCTCTGCTATGAACCATTTCCTCACTTTCATATCCACTACTCTCCAATAGAATATCTCCTTGACTCTGCTCTTTCCTCTTTTTTTTTTTTTTAGCTTCTAGTCTTTTTGTTTTCTCATCCTCTCGTTCCTCTTTATTCATTTATCTTTTTTATCCATACCTGTTTACATTGCTCACTTTTTGCTAGTTTCCCTGTTTTTGCTAAGATATTCTCTGCTGTCGTTTGTGACCTGAATTTAACCTTAATTGGTCTGGTCTTATCTGTATTGTATTTCCCTATTCTATATATTTCTTCAATTTTTTTCCTGTTTCTTGTTCATCCTCTTAAACTACTTCTAATATATTGTTTGCCTTTTCCTTCTCCCCTTTTACTCTTGTAGTCCTATTTTGATTATGCTTCTTTTCCATCCCTAATATAATTATACATATATTTTTGTCCACTAAGTCTCTTACTATATTCTCCTTCTCTCTCATCACTTTAATAAATGTGTCCTTAGTTTGTTCTTTCATCTGTTGTGTCACTATATCTCTAAATACAATTTTGTTGTTCTCTTGGACTTTTTTCCAAGCCTGTACTTCTTTTGCTATGGACTCTTTATTCTATGTATTATCATTCTTTAATTTCTTATTCTCATACTTCACTTCTCTTAACTGTCTTTTTAATTCTTCTATTTATTTAGTTAGGTTTTGGTTTTCCTTCTTTAGTTCTTCCAATTTATCAACTCTTTGTGTAATCCGTGTAAGTTGGCTGAACCTAACCTCCCAGTGTTCGATCATTTTCTCTGGTTTTTCCTATAGACTTGCTAATCGGGGGAGGTTGCAACCCCTCCCTCATTAAAACCATGGAAATTATTATCTCCACTTTCCATTTTGTTGTTCTTATCTATATTTCTAATTTTAGTGCCTTTACTGATATTTTTTATTTCGCCTGCGTCGTCTGCAGCCCTCTTGTTGACATTTCTTCTGACGTCCGGGGAGCCCGTTCGTCTCCTTCCTCATTTCCTTCCATTTCCCTCAGTAATCCCTCCCTTTCTCCTTTTTCTTCACCTTCCCACTACACCACGAGCTTTCCCCTTCCCTACTAATACAACAAAGGTACTCCCTCGTCGTTGAGATCGACAAAACTTGAAGTTTTCCTGGAGTTCCAAACTTCGCTGTCACTTCGACCGGTGTGTGTGTGTGTGTGTGTGTGTGTGTGTGTGTGTGTGTGTGTGTGTGTGTGTGTGTGTGTGTGTGTGTGTGTGTGTGTGTGTGTGTGTGTGTGTGTGTGTGTGTGTGTGTGTTTTCACCTTGGTCTTTGGATCACGTGCTGGACTCGTGATCGACAGTTATTCCCTCCCGGAAGAGAGCTCAGAGTTCGTATGGCCGATCTATGGGTAATGCTGTGACCTTATACTCACACACACACCGAACTCCCCGCCCACGAGAGTTGGAGTAACTACTCGAAGCGCAGCGATACTGAAATTATTTCAGCCCTGGGCAGGATTCGAACCCGGACCGCCGTAGTGACAGTCAGTGACTCTACCAACCGCGCCACCGAGTCGCGCGCGCGCGCGTGCGTGTGTGTGTGTGTGTGTGTGTGTGTGTGTGTGTGTGTGTGTGTGTGTGTGTGTGTGTGTGTGTGTGTGTGTGTGTGTGTGTGTGTGTGTGTGTGTGTGTGTGTGTGTGTGTGTGTGTGTGTGTGTGTCCATTTGTGTTCCTATGTGTTTGTGCGTGTATGATTGCTCTCCTACACACAACTCTTCACTTCACCTTATATTTCTCGCGGTTTCACGCACCACGTCAGGCAATGCTCTGCAGGACACGCACCACATGTTCCTTCCATATAACCGTCCACTCGTCAAACAATTATTATAACTAACTGTTGCAAACATGTGGAGGGTAAGGACTATTTCGTAATATCCCTTAATGGTGCCTTCGTTTCCTCCGTGGATGAAATTTAATTGTAGATATTTTCTCGTCTTATAATATGTCGTTCTTTGAAGTGGTCTATTGGCACTCCATGGTTGATGGCGCCAGGCCATTCTGTTAAGTCGAAGGAAACCCTCTGCGCACTGAATGGATTAGGGTAATCTCGATTACTCCTTTCACAGTCCTTTATGTGGTTAACTTCGAAAGTGTTAACCTGTCAATATTTTTAGAAAGTTAGTGACATTCGTGTGTATCGAAGGCGCACGCACTTTTTCTAACTGAAGATTAATTTTCATTCAAAAAAGAAATGGGATTACTAATCTCCCTCTCTACTACCTCTATGACCCCACCTCTTCATTGCGATATTGTCCACAACCACTGGTTATTTCCAGCAAAATACCCCCACACAACAAAAGGATTACATAATCAGTATTCATACCATATTTTCGTTCACGTGTTTGAAAGCAGATCTTATTTGATGTAGTCATAGCCAGATATCTTTCTCGACCCTTTATTGATGGCTTTTCTCCCATACATTCATCATGCATTATATCCATTTCTATCACATTCCAGTTATATTCTGACATTACTGGTTCCTGGGGTTAGATTTATTTCCGTCATCATGTGGGACTTTGCAAGATCTGTCTCCTCCTATCATTTTTACCATTTCTACGCCATTTGTAGTCACGTTTATATTGCTGTCCATTCATTTAGCCAAGCCATGTACACAAGAATCATAACTGGTACCGAATTGATCTCTGAGGTACTGCGTTCGTCAACTCCTTCCAAACCTTCAGAACTTCCCCTTGATTACCGTTCTCATCTGTCTCCCAATCAGGAAGTCACTCATCCAGTCCTGTAATTTCCCTTGGGTGTCTCCTTTGATCCACAGCAGTCACAGTAATATCTTGTGTACTTCGTCAATGGGATGTTTGAAGTCCAGATATACATAGTCCACCCAGTCGTCCTTCTCTTGCATAACATCAGTAGTTATATCATAGAAGGTTGGACGATTTGATACACATGGTTGCCCTCATCTGATATTAAAACATTCTTCTATCGTTTCACGTTTCTAGAGTGTCTTGTCAGTCTCTTGCTGATCATTTCCTCTAGATTTTTTTTTTTTTTTTTGGTGAAACTATATTCTGAATGAGACTGTCCTATAATACCGTGGGTTCTGATAATATTATATATATTTCTCTTACAAAAGGAAACGATATTTACTAGTTTCCAATATGTAAATATTTTTCCTTTCTGCAGCGAGCTTAGGAGAACTTCTGTGGTAAAATAGCTTATTTCGTCTGCTCAATACTTTAATATCTAATTTGAAATATTGTCCAGATCCATAGTTGTTGTTGTTGTTGTTTTCAACCTCTAGAATCTTGATGGAGCAGCTTGTATCTAGATTCTTCCTTTGAAAGTAATTGTCATATTATTTTAGCACTGCCACGAGTGCGTGTACATATAAGTGCCTGCGTGTGTGTATTTACTTATTGTATTTACTTATTGTATCTTACGGGAAGGGGAGCTAAGCTTGTCCCGTCTTTGTATCTCTCCATATCCTGTTTGGTCTTAAATTCTTGTACTGTTTTTGCACACACTGTTTTTTTGTCTAATTTGTTCCATACATCCACCACTCTGTGGATGTGGATGTGTGTGTGTGTGTGTGTGTGTGTGTGTGTGTGTGTGTGTGTGTGTGTGTGTGTGTGTGTGTGTGTGTGTGTGTGTGTGTGTGTGTGTGTGTGTGTGTGTGTGTGTGTGTGTGTTTGTGTGTACGTGTATTTGTGATTCACCATTATCTTGGATCACGTGCTAGACTGATGATGGGCAGTAATCATTCCCCTAAATGAGATCTCAAAACTCATATACAGCTCCATCTATGTGTGAAATTATCTAAACTTATATATATATATATATATATATATATATATATATATATATATATATATATATATATATATTTTGGTGTGAGTGTGTGTGTGTGTGTGTGTGTGTGTGTGTGTGTGTGTGTGTGTGTGTGTGTGTGTGTGTGTGTGTGTGTGTGTGTGTGTGTGTGTGTGTGCGTGTGCGATAAAAACACTAAGAACGTGTGTTTTATAAATGCAAAGTAACCACTTTAGAAAATAAACAAATGGAGCAGAGCGCTTTCATATATTACATCTTCAGTGTAAATTACAAAGAGGGTACAGCAAACATAATATAGTATGACAAGAGCATAAGGATCTACACTAGGAGAGGTAGTGGACGAATTGTCCGGGCGTGGGTCATACGTCCAGCATTCTCACATTTGGTAATTATTGCCTATTTCCTTACAAATATAATTATCTATCTTATATAATCCTAAATTAAGGTTAAAGTTGTTATCATTTGTAAATTTAATCAGACAACTTTCAATTAAATTTCTTTCGACAAAATTATTGTTGAAAGTAATCACTCTAGCGTTTTCCCAGTTGATAGGGTGATTAAAAGTGCTTAAATGTTTAAAAATGGCACTTGACTCATTCCCGTCTGACACATTTATTGTGTTGTTTTATCCTAACAGAAAGATCTTTTGCCGTTTGGCCGTTATAGAATTTATCACATATTTTGCAAGGAATTTTGTACACGCAGCCTTTTTGAATTTTTTTAGAATTATCAACTAGGTATTGTTTGATTGTGTTATTGTTTCTGTAGGGTACATTGATATTAAAATTCTTGAGTAATTTGGGAGCAATAGATAAGTTTTCTTGGTAAGGTAAAACTACTAGGTTATCATGATCTTTGGGTTTGTTAAGCTAAGAATTGTAATAAGTTTTACTTGCAAAATTGTAACAAACATCAATGAAATGTATAGGATATTTCAATCCAAAACTAATATAGTTAACATTTCTTATTTACTCATCAATGTACTCGGGACTACAGACCCGTAAAGCTCTAAGGAACATTGATGAGAAAACTGATCTTTTTACATTATCAGGGAGGGAAGAATAGTAATAGATGTACAGTATGAGTTTACATTAGTTGGTTTTCTATATACACTAAATGTAAGGTTTCTTTCTTTATGATGAATATTAACGTCTAAAAAGGGTAGCACGCCATAATTTTCCACTTCAACCGTGAATTTTATTGATTTGACTAGGTTATTAATTTGTTTGAGGAATTGTGACTCATCTAAATGATCAGGCCATAGACAAAGAATGTCATCGACATAACGTAGCCAAATTATTCCTGGTGGAATTATTTTACTTAAAATCTTACTCTCAAAGAATTCCATATATAAATTGCTGAGCACGGGGGAAAGACAACTTCTCATGCTCATGCCGAAAGTTTGGGCATAGTACTTATCATGAAATTGAAATTTGCAATCTTTAATGCAAAGCTCGATTAATTGAATAATGCTATGCACTTTTAATCACCCTATCAACTGGGAAAACGCTAGAGTGATTACTTTCAACAATAATTTTGTCGAAAGAAATTTAATTGAAAGTTGTCTGATTAAATTTACAAATGATAACAACTTTAACCTTAACTTAGGATTGTATAAGATAGATAATTATATTTGTAAGGAAATAGGCAATAATTACCAAATGTAAGAATGCTGGACGTGTGACACACGCCCGAACAATTCGTCCATTACCTCTCCTAGTGTAGTTCCTTATGCTCTTGTCATACTATATTATGTTTGCTGTACCCTCTTTCTTTGTAATTTACACTGAAGATGTAATATACGAAAGCGCTCTGCTCCGTTTGTTTATTTTCTAAAGTGGTTACCTTGCATTTATAAAACACACGTTCTTAGTTTTTGTATTGCATATATATATACATATATATATATATATATGTATATATATATATATATATATATAAAACTCTGATAATCTTGTTTGTTATCTTGCTTGAACCGTCACTCAGCCAATCAGAAGAAGAGATATGACGTCACGACTGAGGACCAGCTAATCAGAAGAAGAGATATAACGTCACGACTGAGGGCCAGCCAAGCAGAAGAAAAGATCAGAAGAAGATATATGACGTCACAACTGAGGACCAGCGAATCAGATGAAGAGACATGGCGTCACGACATCATATAATGCGTACTGTTCCAAGTAACGACGACATGACGTCACAATCTTCTGCATTTCATTTCTTATAACAACGTATCATTTAAAATTGTATTTGACCCATCATACATATATATCTATATATATATACTTATAATTTGTTTCATATTCAGTATTCAAAAGTATAGCCAACTCCTGAGATAACATCTATGGGCATAATGAGTTTATTAAAATATTACGAACCCTATAAGTCATATGATGCGTAGTGTTCGAAGCAACGACGACATGATATCACAATCTTCTGCATTTCACTTCTTGTAAGTAATCAAGTGACTGCCTTCGTCTACTGAATAGAACATTGTCTTAATAAAGATTTTATTGACAATTTTATCAACAACGTATGATTCAAAATTGTATTTGACCCAACGGGTCACGGGTGGTCTAGTGTATATATATATATATATATATATATATATATATATATATATATATATATATATATATATATATTATATATATTTCAAGAGAACATTGTGCCACTTTGCAGTGTTGTAATGTTTTTCAGCCCTGAGTGGAGGCCGGACTCAGAACCATTTAGCTAGCAGGTGAAGTCGTTACCACTACACCAGCAAGCCGGTGTGTGTGCGTATTTGTATTTACCTAATTGTAGTATACAGGAAAGGAACAACACCCGTCCAATTATTATCATACCTGGCTATAATTTCGCATTTGGTTCTTACTTGGGCTATATCTCATTTTCTAGTCATCATTATTAGATTTAGACTCAGCTTTGACTATATCGCTTTCTAAAATATTCGAAGTACTTATGTATCTATATAGAAAAATGTGTTTCTTTACTTCCATTAGGTATTAATATTTTTCAACTCATTTTCATGACCTGTTAAAGACCTCACATCTTTTTTTTTATCAATGTAGTATATCCCCTTTACCAACCTGAGCACTGTAATCAAGTTATCTTTCAATGTTGGCTGCCCACATTTACCTTTCTCTTCCTTTATGGTTTTTCACTCAGGCTTATAAATTTTTTTTTTTTTTTTTTTTTTTTTTGCCACTCTTTGTATCCTTTCGATCTTGCTTATATCTTTCACTTTGTGAGGGAACCATATCTTGGATGGACTAGAGTTTCTATAAGCTATTTCTCTAACCATTTAGTGAAAAATCCCTTTAATATTTTGCAGCAATCCATGTCTCTCCCACAATCTTACTGATATGTCTGTCTGGTGATAAATTGTCTTTTATCAAGACTCCCAAATTTTTCTCCTGATTTGCCTTTGCAATGTATTACTTCCCACTTCAAAGATTGTCTTTTTTTTAATATTGCCCATTTCCAATACTTTGCACTTTTTTTATATTAAATTCAGTTTCCATTCTTGGCTCCATGTAAATATAGTGTCTAGATATTTTCGCAACAGCTGACAGTCCTCTTAAATTTGTCACTCTTCTCATGATCTTTACATCATCTGCATACATGTTTGTATAGATTGTCGTACTTTCCATAGTGTCATTTACATAAATAAGAAACATTACAGGTGCTAGCATAAGACCTTGTGCAAACACTCTGGTCACTTCTCTCCATCCTTATGCCTTATCCTTTATTACAGTCTTCATGTACCTGCCCTTCGGAAAACATTTCATCCATTTGAGTAGTGTATCTCATAGTCTTCCAATATGCTACAGTTCCTATATAAATTGACTGTGAAGTACTTTTATCAAAAGCCTTTTCTAGATCTAGGTATTGTTACCTTTTGGAGGTTTGAAATGTTTAAGTAGATTTATAATATATTTATTTCTTTTCTCTAGGAACGATTTTTTTTTTTATATACTTTATTTACACAACAAAAAAATATAACAAAATTCCTCGGATAGTTCACAATTAAATATCTTATTTTAAGGAAAGTTAAATCAGAAGCCAAAAAAATAACGTGAGAAGGAAACAACCCTAATACTAACACTTAATTATGCATAATGTGGATAAACAAGGTTGAGGAAACAGATACATAAGGTCAGACACGGGAAGACGGAAAAAGCCCGTTTGGCACTCCTATTCAAATCCCAAAAGGTGAACCCAAAATTCTATAAAAAAAAAAAAAAAAAAAAATCACCAGACAAAGGACGTACTTCCTATAAAAACCACTTACGTGTTTTAAACCCCTAGGCTGTTACTACATATCTTGTGGGAAAATTCCCCGCAAAAGGGAGACGAATGGTCGGCCACCGACTCGAACGAGAAGAGGGAGAGAACTCACGAGGGAGGTTTGAAGCTTCCCTGAAATTGACCTGACGCGTCAAAGGAGCCGAAGGGTGCAACAAAAGGAAGTTTTCCTATCCCAG
>NC_134791.1:65679107-65681607 GCF_046742065.1 Oratosquilla oratoria
GGCCAGCCAAGCAGAAGAAAAGATCAGAAGAAGAGATATGACGTCACAACTGAGGACCAGCGAATCAGATGAAGAGACATGGCGTCACGACATCATATGATGCGTAGTGTTCCAAGTAACGACGACATGACGTCACAATCTTCTGCATTTCATTTCTTATAACAACGTATCATTTAAAATTTTATTTGACCCATCATACATATATATCTATCTATATATACTTATAATTTGTTTCATATTCAGTATTCAAAAGTATAGCCAACTCCTGAGATAACATCTATGGGCATAATGAGTTTATTAAAATATTACGAACCCTATAAGTCATATGATGCGTAGTGTTCGAAGCAACGACGACATGATATCACAATCTTCTGCATTTTACTTCTTGTAAGTAATCAAGTGACTGCCTTCGTCTACTGAATAGAACATTGTCTTAATAAAGATTTTATTGACAATTGTATCAACAACGTATGATTCAAAATTGTATTTGACCCAACGGGTCACGGGTGGTCTAGTGTATATATATATATATATATATATATATATATATATATATATATATATATATATATATATATATATATATATATATATATATATATATATATTTCAAGAGAACATTGTGCCACTTTGCAGTGTTGTAATGTTTTTCAGCCCTGAGTGGAGGCCGGACTCAGAACCATTTAGCTAGCAGGTGAAGTCGTTACCACTACACCAGCAAGCCGGTGTGTGTGCGTATTTGTATTTACCTAATTGTAGTATACAGGAAAGGAACAACACCCGTCCAATTATTATCATACCTGGCTATAATTTCGCATTTGGTTCTTACTTGGGCTATATCTCATTTTCTAGTCATCATTATTAGATTTAGACTCAGCTTTGACTATATCGCTTTCTAAAATATTCGAAGTACTTATGTATCTATATAGAAAAATGTGTTTCTTTACTTCCATTAGGTATTAATATTTTTCAACTCATTTTCATGACCTGTTAAAGACCTCACATCTTTTTTTTTTTATCAATGTAGTATATCCCCTTTACCAACCTGAGCACTGTAATCAAGTTATCTTTCAATGTTGGCTGCCCACATTTACCTTTCTCTTCCTTTATGGTTTTTCACTCAGGCTGAGAACTTTTTTTTTTTTTTTTTTTTTTTTTTTTTTTTTTGCCACTCTTTGTATCCTTTCGATCTTGCTTATATCTTTCACTTTGTGAGGGAACCATATCTTGGATGGACTAGAGTTTCTATAAGCTATTTCTCTAACCATTTAGTGAAAAATCCCTTTAATATTTTGCAGCAATCCATGTCTCTCCCACAATCTTACTGATATGTCTGTCTGGTGATAAATTGTCTTTTATCAAGACTCCCAAATTTTTCTCCTGATTTGCCTTTGCAATGTATTACTTCCCACTTCAAAGATTGTCTTTTTTTTAATATTGCCCATTTCCAATACTTTGCACTTTTTTTATATTAAATTCAGTTTCCATTCTTGGCTCCATGTAAATATAGTGTCTAGATATTTTCGCAACAGCTGACAGTCCTCTTAAATTTGTCACTCTTCTCATGATCTTTACATCATCTGCATACATGTTTGTATAGATTGTCGTACTTTCCATAGTGTCATTTACATAAATAAGAAACATTACAGGTGCTAGCATAAGACCTTGTGCAAACACTCTGGTCACTTCTCTCCATCCTTATGCCTTATCCTTTATTACAGTCTTCATGTACCTGCCCTTCGGAAAACATTTCATCCATTTGAGTAGTGTATCTCATAGTCTTCCAATATGCTACAGTTCCTATATAAATTGACTGTGAAGTACTTTTATCAAAAGCCTTTTCTAGATCTAGGTATTGTTACCTTTTGGAGGTTTGAAATGTTTAAGTAGATTTATAATATATTTATTTCTTTTCTCTAGGAACGATTTTTTTTTTTTATACTTTATTTACACAACAAAAAAATATAACAAAATTCCTCGGATAGTTCACAATTGAATATCTTATTTTAAGGAAAGTTAAATCAGAAGCCAAAAAAATGACGTGAGAAGGAAACAACCCTAATAATAACACTTAATTATGCATAATGTGGATAAACAAGGTTGGGGAAACAGATACATAAGGTCAGACACGGGAAGACGGAAAAAGCCCGTTTGGCACTCCTATTCAAATCCCAAAAGGTGAACCCAAAATTCTATAAAAAAAAAAAAAAAAAAAAATACACCATACAAAGGACGAAATTCCTATAAAAACCAATAACTTGTTTTAAACCCCTAGGATGTTAATACATATCTTGTGGGAAAATTCCCCGCAAAAGGGAGACGAATGGTCGGCCACCGACTCGAACGAGAAGAGGGAGAGAACTCACGAGGGAGGTTTGAAGCTTCCCTGAAATTGACCTGACGCGTCAAAGGAGCCGAAGGGTGCAACAAAAGGAAGTTTTCCTATCCCAGTCTAGATAACAGCATTACAACCTAACCACTTACATACTAACCTTAAATT